>NW_007249928.1:875609-892461 GCF_000164805.1 Carlito syrichta | reverse complement strand
GACCCCGCAATCCCCCTACTGGGAATATACCCTGAAGAACACAAATCACTCTATAAAAAAGATACCTGCACACGCATGTTTATTGCAGCATTGTTCACAATAGCAAGAACCCTGGAAACAGCCATGCTGCCCGTCAAAAGAGGACTGGATTAAAAAAATGTGGTACATATACACGATGGAATACTATGCAGCCATAAAAAAGAACAAAATCATGAATTTCGCAGCAACATGGATGGAACTAGAGTCTATAATACTCAGTGACCTCTCACAGAAACAAAGAACCGAGTATCACATGTTCTCACTCATATAATGAACCTTAAACATCCAATGAAATACTATACAAAAATGACTGACAGTACTGGGAAACTATGGTGGGGGGAGGGAGATGGGATTAACAGTAGCAAATATCTGTCTGGCAACAGGGAAACACCCCATATCAACAAGGTGCCTAAATGAAACGCAATTGTATACCTAACCCTTAACTGTACCCCACAACCTCATAATAAAAAATAAATAAATAATTAAAAAATAATTATGTATGTATTCTTACATGTTTAAACTTAAGTCACCTTCAAAGTACTTTCCGTTTGATGCAATACACCTATTGAGATGCTTTTTCCATCACTTGAAACAGTTTTTGAACTCATCAATCTTGTTGCCTTTTAGTGCTTCTGTTTCTGTTTGTTGTTGTTGTTGTTTCACCTATTCCCCATGGGCAAAATGTTTTCCTTTGAGTATTTTTTTCATTTGGGGAAACAAAAAACAGTTGATTGAGGTGAGGTTGGGTGAGTGGGAATGGTGGTGCAGGGAGGTCCTACTGTTTTTGGTCAAAAACTGCTGAACACTCAGGGTGGTGTGGGCAGTTTGTTCATGTAAGTCACCCATCATAAAATGGGCAAACATATAGAAAGAATCTCCCCCCAAAATTCACTGAAACCCAACGTAACTTCTCACAACAAACTGGCTGATACAGTGTTGTTAATGGATTCCTAGAACACCTGCCTAGCAGGGGACGCCTATACTACAAGGGGTCTGTCCTCCAAAAAATAATTCAATTTTTTGGGTTCCCCCATATACCCATAGGACATATGGGTATTCATGGCTTATATCTAAGACTTACTACCATTGATAACAGGATTAATTTTAGACCCAACCTCTAGGTAGAGCAGAGTGGGAGTTTAAAGGAAAGTCAAGGCACTATGATTGCTGAAAAGTGAACTGGAGTATAGGGTAGCAAACCTAATCTTATTCAACATAAAGCAAGATTTAGTAAGAAGACTAGTTTACTTTTGTGGTATAAATGCATCATTTTAGCTCTAGATAATCTGAGTTACCCAGAAAAATATAAAATAGTTGCTCAAGTGATATTCTAAAACCAAACTCTGTCCTGTGATGGGATCCTAAATGTATAAGAGGACACATTTAAGGAACATGTGGTAAACATAGATCTGAATAAACTTGAGTCTTAATTAATAGTGGTGGCTGAACATGTTTAATGCATAGAAAACTTCATAAGAGAAAGTTGTAAAAGCAATAAGGTATACTGAAACATTTTGAAAGGAGAGTTGCTAGATATTCAGTTTCATATTTGCCTTTTTTTCTTTATGAAATATAGAATTTATTTTCTTTTCTTTTTGAGTTGGAGTCTCACTCTGTCACCCAGACTGGAGTGCAGCGGCCGCTCTCAACCACTGCAGCCTTGTTCTGCTGGACTCCAGCAATCCTTCTGCCTCAGCCTTCCAAGTAGCTGGAACTACAGGCGTGCGCTACCACACCCGGCTGATTTTTTTATTTATTGTAGAGATGAGGTCTCTCCAAGTTGACCAGGCAGGTCTCGAACCCATGGGTTCAGGAAATCCACTCACCTCAGCCTCCCAAAACGCGGGATTACAGGTTGAGCCACTAAGCCCGGCTAGAATTTCTAATTTTTCAGGTTCTGCCAAGTTGGTTGCATAAAAGAACATTTTTATGATAATTTTTGATAATTTTGATATTTTTTGACAATTAATTTTGGTGGAAATTGATTTATGTTTTATGAAAGAGGGGTTGATTTGATATTTGTTTTTTCTTCCAAGTGTTATCTTCATATTTACAATTTAAAGGCTGTGTGACTTTTACTTAAACAAGCAGCCACCTGATTCTAAGCTTTCCCTTCATTTTCCCGCTTTTCTTTCTTATTATTCCATTTTACTCTCCTATTCTCTTTCCTGCCATCTTTTCTCCCTGCTGTCATCCATCCATTGAATAATTATTTACAAGTATAATACTAATTGCTAGGGGCACATGAGATATTTGTCTTTTTGTTTCTGGCTTAGTTCACTTAGCATAATGTCCTCCAGTTTCATCCATGTTGTCTCAAATGACAGAATTTATTTCTTTTTTAAGACAATAATATTCCATCATACACACACACACACACACACACACACACACACACACACACACACACACTCACACATGTTCACAAACAGTAAAATAGGTTTTATATCCCTTATTTGAAATGTTTGGGACCAGAAGTGTTTTGGCCTTTGAATTTTTTTCTTCAAATTTTGGAATATTTGTACATACATAATGAAATATCTTGGGGATGGGTCCCAAGTCTAAATTCAGAATCCATTTATGTTTTATATACAACATATACACATAGCCTGGAGGTAATTTTATAAACTATTTTGAAATGATTTTGAGCATGAAACAAAGGTTTGATTTTGACCTATCATGTGAGGTGTGGTATGGAATTTTCCACTTGCGGTGTCATGTCTGTACCCAAAAAGTTTTGGATTTTGGATCATTTCAGATTTTGGATTTTCAGATTAGTAATACTCAACTTGTATCATATATCCTTTATCCATTTGTTTAATGATGAGCATTTAGGTGGTTTCCACATATTGGTTATAGTGACAAATGCTGCAATGGACATGGGAAGATATCTCATTAATATAGTGAAGTCATTTCCTTTGGTTATATACCCAGAAATAGGAGTGCTGGTTCATGTAGTAGTTCTATTTTTAATTTTTTGCATGAACTATATGAAAATATACTATTTCCATAACATCTGTGCCAATTTATATTTTCATCAAGCATGCATAAGGGTTCCTTATTATCCACATCTTTACCGACACTTACCTTTTTGACTCTGATGGTTTCCATCCTTACAGATATGAGATGCTATCTCATTGTGGTTTTGATGTTCGTTTTTCTGATGATTAGTGATTTTGAGTATCTATTAATATAGCTGTTGGCCATTTTCATGTCTCCTTTGGAAAAATGTCTATTCAGGTTATTTGTTCATTTTTAATTGGAGCATTTGTTTTTTCCAGTTGAGTTGTATGAATTCTTCATGTATTTTGGATATCAAACTCTTATCAGATAGATATATTACATGGTTTGCAATTATTTTCTCCCATTCCATAGGTTGCCCTTCCTTTTGTTGATTGTTTTCTTTCCTGTGCAAAACTTTTTAGTTTTATATAATTTATTTTTGCCTTTGTGGCCTGCAGTTTTGTTGTCACATCCCAAAATCATTTCCCAGCATGATGTCAAGGATCATTTCCCCTATGTTGTTTTCTACGAGTTTCAAGTTTTACATTTAAATTGTTAATCCATTTTGAGTTTATTTTTTGTCTGTGGTATAGAGTAAAGGTCCAGTTTTATTCTTTTGCACATGGATGTCCAGTTTTTCTACTTCCATTTACTAAAGAGACCATCCTTTTCCTATTGTGTATTTATGATGTCTTTGTTGATTTGTTGACTGTAATATTTATGGGTTTACTTGGGAGGCTCTCTATTCTGTTTCATGTGTCTGTGTGCTTGTTTTTATGCCAGTACCATAGCACTTTGATTATTATAGTTTTGTTATATAATTTGCAATCAGAAAACTGTGATGACTCCAACTCTCTTTCTTTTGCTCAAGCTTGCTGTAGCTATTCAGAATCTCTTGTGGCTCCATACAAATTTTAGAATAGTTTTTTTTTTCTATTTCTGTGTAAAATGCCATTGGGTTTTTAATGGAATTGCATTCATCTGTAGATTGCTTTGGGTAGTACAGAGTATGGATCTTTTAACAATATTTTTTTCCATTCATGAACTTGGTATATATTTCCACTTATTTGTGTCTTTAATTTGTTCATCAATTTTTAATAGATTTTAATGTACAGATCTTTCATGTCCTTGTTTAAATTTACTCCAAAGTATTTTATTCTTTTTGATGTTGTTGGAAATGAGACATTTAAATTTTTTTTTTGTATAGTTCATTGTTAACATATAGAAATGTTACTGACTTTTGTTGTTGGTTTTGTATCTTGAGGCTTTCCTGAATCTGTTTATTAGTTCCAACAGTATTTTGGAGGAGTGTTTAGATTGTTTACACATCAAATCATTCATCTGTAAAAAGAAACAATTTTAATTTCTTCCTTTCCAACTTGATTGTCTTCTATTTTTTTCCTCACATTCTTGTTCTGGCTAGGACTTCCAGATATGTTGAATAGAAATGGCAAGAGTAGACCTTCTTATTTTGTTCCTCATATTAGAGAAAAAGGTTTCAGTCTTTTACTGAATATAATATTAGCTGTTGACTTATCATATATGGCTCTTACTATGTTGTAGTACTTTCTATATTCAATTTGTTGAGAGTTTTTATTATGAAAGGGCATTGAATAGTGTGAAATACTTTTTCTGCAGCTATTGAAATGATTATATGATTTTTATTCTTCATTTTGTTAATGTGGTGTATAATATTTATTGATCTGTGTCATACCGTCCTTGTATCCCAGGTATAAACTCCACTTGACCATAGTGTATGACCCTTTTAATGTTCTATTGAATTTAGTTTTTTGGTATTTTCTTTTAAAAACTTTATATTTATTTTTATTAGGGATATTAACTTATAATTTTCTTGTTGAGATGTTGTCTGTCTTTGGAAAAACTGGTCTTATAAGATGAATTTATAAATGTTTTCTTTAATTTTTTGGAAGATATTGAGAAGGATTGGTAATAATTCACCTTTAAATTTTTGGTAGTATTTACCAGTGAAGGAGTATGGTTCTGAGCTTTTCATTGTTTGGAGATTTTTGGTTGCTGTTTCAATCTCCTTATTCATTTTTGTACTTTTCAGATTTTATATTTCTTCATGATTTAGTTTTGATGGGTTTATGTTTGTCTAGGAATCTATCCATATCTTCTAGGCTATCCAATCTATCAATGTTTAATTATCCATATTTCTGTGTATCAGTTTTAGTGAATCCACTTTCCTTTTTTATATGATTTAGGTCTTGTCTCTTTTTTCTTAGTTTAGTTAAGACCATTTGTCCATTTTGTTGGACTTTTCAAACACTGAACTGTTTTTTAAAAATAATTTTTATTTTAAGATGTAGGATATAATTCATGGCTGGGTATACAAATGGTTACTGTACAGGCAAAGTTTTAGCCTTACTTTGGTCCCCACTTCACCTGGTTTGAGATCAGATACCATTACTGATGAAGTGGCCCCCCTTCTCCTGGTAGTTTCCCACTACTGCCAATCCCTTTCTTGTAGTAACTCTTATTTTTATTGATAATTTCTATTATCTTACTTGCCTCTTTTTCATTTATTTGTGTTCTTTATTATTTTCTTTCTCCTGCTAATTTTGGAATTCACTTTTGGTTTTTCTAGATCCTTGAGGCATGAAGTTAGGTTGTTTAATTGAGATATTTCTTTTATGTAGACATTTATCATTATAAATGTTTCTCTTATAACTGTTTTTGCTACATCCCATAAGTTTTGATATGTTGTGATTCCATTTTTGTCTTTCTCAGAATATTTTTAATCTTCCATTTGATTTCCTATTGTCAGGAGTGTATGTTGTTTAATTTCCACTTATTTGCGAATTTCCAAGTTCTCCTCATGGTATTGATTTTTAGTTTAATACCATTGTAGTTGGTAATGATACTTGATACAATTTCAGTTATCTTAAAATTTTTAGGACTTGTTTTGTGGCCTAATATATCAACTGTCCTGGAGGATATCCTATGTGTACTTCAGAAGAATGTGTACTCAACTGCTGTTGGATGGAATGTTCTGTATATATTTCTTAGGTCCATTTGTTCTAGAGTGTAGTCTAAGTCTATAATAATTTCTGATTCTGTTTATTTGGATCTTTGCTCCCTTTTTCTTGGTTAGTATACCTTGTGATGTATCAATTTTACGTTTCTTTTCAAATAAGCAATTTTTAAATTTTGTTTATTCTTTATATATTTTTATTCTCTGTTTTATTTAGTTCTTCTCTATCTTATTTCTTTTTTCTGTTACTTTGGGATTATTTTGTTCTTGCTTTTCTAGTTCTTTTAGGTGCATTGTTAGAATGTTAATTTGTAATGTTTCTATTTTTTGTGTGTAGGCATTTATTGATATAAAATTCCTTTCTAGCAAGACTTGGTATATATATCCTACATGGTTTGGTATGTTATGCTTCCATTTTCATTTGTTTCAAGAATTTTTTGATTACCATCTTAATTTCCTCAGTGAACTAATGGTCATTTAGGGTCATGTTGTTTATTTTCCACGTATTTTTATAGTTTCCAAAGTTCATCTTGGTATTGATTTCTACTTTTATTCTATTGTGGTCTGAGAAGAGACTTGGTATAATTTCTGTTTTTAAACTTTGTTGAGATTTGTTTTGTAGTCTAGCATATGGATTATTTTTGAGAATGTTCCATGTGCTAGTGAAAAGAATGCATATTCTGCACTTGTTGGCTAAGATATTCCACAAATGTCTGTTAAGTAAATTTGGTCAAAAGATCAGTCTAAATATAATGTTTTTTCGCTGATTTTCTGTCCAAATGATCAAATGCTGAGAGTAGTGTATTAAAGTCTCTCACTATTATTGTATTCAGAAGCTTATCTTTTTCTTTACATCTATTAATATTTGCTTTATTAATCTGAGTGCTCCAGTGTTAGGTGCTTATATATTTAGAATCATTATATTCTCTTACTGGATTGGTTCCTTTATCATTATATAATGACTTGTTTATCTTTTTTTTTTTACTGTTTTTGACTTGAAGTCTATTTTAGCTGATATAGACTTTCTGTTTTTGTAGAATATCTTTTTCCATCTCTTTAATTTTGTGTCTATATTGGTCTTTGCAGGGCAAGTACATTTCTTATAGTATCATTGGATTGTGTTTCTTTATCCATTCAGCCAGTCTATTTTAAGTGGAGAATGTAATTTCTTTTTTCTTTTTTTTTATTAACTGAAGTTCATCATTTATTTGAATTTACTTACTTTTTTCCATAGTCCATTTAGTGTTCCAGAATTCCATCAAGGACATGACATCACATTTAATGGTCACACTTTTAAAGTCTTCTTCAGGATGTGACAACTTCTCAGACCTTTTAGTGACTTCTGACAATTTCTCAGATCAAGTGTAGCATCTGTTCTTATCAGTTTAATATATATAACTTTATAAAATAAAGTATTTCAATATATTTAGTATATAAAATAAATATATCTTTATTATAAATTCAAATATGTATATGTACACATAGTGTTGTCTTTTGGGATGTGAGACATATTGAAAAGGAATTGAATCCTAACCTTGCCTCTGCCATCTTAGCTTTGTAAAACTAGGAAATAACAGGAATCATATGAATCTCAGATTCCTTAGCTATTCAAGAAAAAAAATCTATTGTAATGGTTTGTAGAATTAAAAGAGAAAATACCTAAAAGAGGGGTTGGTATAAAATATGTGATCAAAATAGAGAGCTCTCAATACATGTTGCTATTGTATTGTATTATATTATATTACATTTAGTTGCTATTTTTGCTGTTGCTTCTACTGCCATTGGTATGCAATGATACTACATCCTCTTGGTTATTTCATCATTGGATCTCTCTGCATCAGTCATCTTCTGTCATTTTTAAATATTATTTTGTTTTTGTCCTCAGGAAAATACTAAAAGCACATATTTACAGGGTTATATCCCTAAGTTTTCCCACCTGTATTGACTCTGATGACATTACTCTCTTGGTCCACCCTCATATTTAAGCATTTGATAACCTTTAGCCCCCTACACTTTTTTGTTCTCAAATTATATTTATTCTCTGGATGGCCTTTTTATTCTTATGACTTCACATATTGCCTCGCAATTGATGACATATTAAATTGAGTTGCAAGTCTAAGTCACATCGGCACAGTCACAGTCAGGCAGAAATGTAAAGTCTCCCTTTGAAAAGTTTGTAAGAGAAAGAGGAATAAACTACGTGGAATGGTGGCTTAAGAGAAATACAGAATGGAGCAAAGCTGGTGTTTTCATTTTGTTTTGTTGATTTTTTATGAAGATGGCATTTTTGCTAATTTAGACACTAGGAGACGTTGCTGGAAAAGGTAATAAAAATAAAAGAGTGGTGTTTGAAGAGGCAGGAAACTAGGGAGATTTGGAGGGAGGCCTTATATGATGTACGAATATGGTAGGCAGGTGAAAACACAGCTTTCTTGGCATTGAATGAAAAAGAAGAGAGCATGCATTTATGAGTAGGCTACTGAGATGTACTGAAAGGCAGAGAATCTCACTTCTTTAGAATTTTTCATTTCCAGAAACTGCAGCTCTCAGTAATCGGTTGACTCAGTATGTACAGTACCTTCTATGTCTGAGAAACCATTGAAGTAGATTCGAAGTCTTTTCAGTAGTTTTAATGTTTGAATAATTTCAACATTAATTATTTGACCAAGGAGCTGTCTGCCATCTGACAAAATGGCATGAAGCAATTTGAAGCCCACCATGACTTGGAAAACATTGGAAAAGCAAATGAATAGATGAATATTGCATGTATTTCTGTGTTTGAAAAGAGCTTTCAGATAAAACTTTTTTGCACACTATGAAATTCTAAGACATCCTTATAATATCTTCTTGGTTAGCTTAATACAGAGAGCCTTCTGTATAGCTGTCCTTTTCCTGGTCTGGAAAATGTCCCTAGAATGCAGTAAATATCACACAGTAAGGTGCACTGTCAAATTCTAAGAGTCTCCAAAGACCGAAGACAGTAGGTCATTCAGAATAATGTTAATGGCGGAGTTTCTAGAAAGGGGCCCCACACCCTAATTCAAATGACTCTTTCTTTTCGAGAAGTCATTTAAAAATGACTGCATAAGACTCCAGTTCTTCTAGGATACATGAATAGGATTTGTAGATAGAATCAGAGAATGTAATTTCTTTACATTTAAGTTTATTATTGATATTTGAGGTTTTATTCTTATTATATTATTCATTGTTTTCTGACTGTTTTTTATATTATTTTTTTCTTTATTTTTCTTTTTTCATTTACTTAATTTTTTTGAGTTGGAATCTATTTTGTTGCCCAGGCTGGAGTGCAGTGGCACACTCACAGCCACCCCAGCATCGACCTGCTGGGCTCTGGTGAGCCTTCTGCCTCAGTCTTCCAAGTGGCTGCAACTACAAGTGTGCGTTACCATGCCGGCTGATTTTTTGATTTTCACTGTAGAGACGAGATCTTGCCAATTTGCCCAGGTTGGTCTTGAACCCACGGGCTCAGGCAATCCACTCACCTTGGCCTCCCAAAGTGTTGGGATTACAGGCTGAGCCACCAAGATTGGCCTTCTCTTTCTCTTATTGTTTATCATTGTAATTTGGTATTTTTCTGTAGTGGTACCATTTGAATCCTTTTTCTTCCTTTTGTGTGTATATGGATTACCAGTGAATTTTCTACTTTCATGTGTTTTTCTGATGGTGATTGTTGTCCTTTCAAATTCATATTTATGACTACCTTTAGTCTGATGGAAGTTACTTTATAGGTGACTTTACAGTTTCTCTTGCCTTTTTTTTTTTCTTTTTGCTCTGACTTTTTTATAATATGCCACAGAGAAGACATTTTTGCATGTTTGGAAACACTTGGGGCTCCTATATCTGGATGTCTGGGTTCTTGTTAGACTTGGGAAATTTTCACCTAATATTTCATTACATATGTTTATAAGCCTTTAATTCTTTTTTACTCTTGGGGACATAGATCATCTGAATATTTGTTTGCTTTATTTTGTTTAAAATGTCACAAAGTCTTATTCTTTTTTAAATCCCTTTTTCTTTATTTTTGTCTGATGGATTATTTCAAAATACCTGTTTTCATGTTCTGAGATTCTTCTGCTGGTTTTAGTCTATTGCAGAACCTTTCAAATATATTTTGTGATTTATTAATTGAATTCTTCATTTCCAGATTTATGTTTAGTTCTTTTAAAAAAATCTATCTTTTTGGCAAACTTTTTCATTCATATCTTGAATTGTTTTTCTGAGTTATCTGGGTTTTTTTTTTCAGAATCCTCTTGTATCTTGCTGAGCTTCTTTAAAATCAGTATTTTAAATTCTTTATCTGGGATTTTGTGAAATTCCATTTGATTGGGATCTGTTGATGGACAATTATTGTGTTTCTGTGGAGGTGTTACATTTTCTTGCTTGTACATGTTTCCTGTGTTCTTATGTTGATACCTGCACAAATGGTGTCACAGTCACATCCTTCAGTTATTTCAATTTGCTTTCAAAGTGGAGGACTTTTTCCTGAAGATGTATATATGTTGTTGGTTGGATTTGGTGCTTTGATTTGATTTGATGTACATGAAGTAGGGTAATCTCCATGTAATTTCCTCGTTTGTAAGTAGCATCAGTGGTATCTGAGATTTCCTTGGTGGTTTAGGGTATAGTTATTATTGGCTATGATGAACTTGTGCTAGAGAATAGGGTGGCAAGTGGACTAATCTTCAGACTCCAATGGTAGTATCAGCAGGTTGGGTCAGCCCAATCTTAAATCTTGGAAGGAGTATTCAATTGACCTGTGCAGGGTGATCTCTAGGCCCCTGGACAGCATGCTCAATTACTAGAGAGATGAGACCAGGTGAGCAGACTTGTCCTCAGCTTCCTTGATAGTACATTCTGGTGCTTGCTATGATAGGCAGGGGAGGGTGGTTTCCAAGCTGCTGGTGGCATGCTCAGGTATGGGGAGTGGTGGCTGAGTTGCAGGCTTGCAGCCATGGAGAGTAGGACCACTCAGGACATGCAGAATAGGCTGGTAGCTTTGGAACACATGGTTTTCTCACACCTCAGTTTTACAGCAGCCCACAGAGGCAGCGGGATTTGTTACTAAGGCACGTGAAAGTACTTGGCCTCTCTTTCCTTCCTTGGCCCAGCATTAGCAGCAGCAGCAGCGGCAGTGGCAGCTTTAGCCCTAGCTCCAGGGAAGGATACAAACCTTTGGCAGCTGGGCTCTGAGAATGGCATCAGTTGTGAACCTTCCATGGAAGAGGGCAGGGCCTCTCTCAGTTGAAGTAGTGTTAAGTATGTAGCCATGGGGAGTGCAGTTTGCTTGCACCTTAGTCCAGCAGCTGTGGTGGAATTTAGTATTGGGGTTCCTGAAGGTTCCTGGCCTCCCCTCTTTCTCAATGGCCTGATGGCAGTAGTGACAATGGCAGCCTCAGGACAGGACACAGTCCTTTGGGACTTGGTTCACAGAATGGTGTCAAGCTACAGTTACTCAGGAGTCAGATGCCTGCTGGAACTTAGAGAGGTCGCTTTCTGGAGTAATGCCTCTCTGCAATCTCTAGACAGCTCACAATATTAGTATTCAGGCTTGCATGGGTGAAGGTGATCTCCCATAGCTAGGATTGTAAAAGCCATTATGGGAATGGGGAACACTGGGGGTTGCTCAATTATGCTTGCACCATGTCTGGAAGCTTCATCTGGCTCTCAACCTGAGCAGCCTGCCTTGCTTCCTTCTACGTCTTTGCCTTTGGTGATTTCTGTTGTTTTCACTGTTGAATTCCAGTGTTTTCTCTTAGACAATCTATTCAAAGTTTAAATATCTACTTGTTATTTTGGTTTCTTTCTGGAGGAGGTTCATTCTAGCTGCATCTATTCAGTCATCTTGAATTTGCCTCAATGAAGGACTTTTTATTACAGCTTCAATCTCATTTCTTGTTTTCATTTCATTGAGGTTTTCTGTATCTTCATGGGTCAATCTTGGTAGATTGTATTTGTTCAGGAATTTATTCATTTTTTTAGGTTTTTCAATATGTTGCCATGTAGTGGTTCATAATAGTCTTTAATGATTTTTTGTATTTCTGTGGTCTCAGTTGTTAAGTCTTCTTTGTTTTTGATTTTATCTATTTGGTTCTTCTTTCTTTTTTCTTTCAATCGTTAAAGATTTGTCAATTTTATCCTTTAAAAAAACAAGTTTTTGTTTAATTGATCTTCTGTACTCTTATTTTATTCTCAATTTCATTTATTTCTGCTCTGATCTGCTATCATTCTATTAATTTGGGAATGGAATTATTCATGATTTTCTAGTTTCCTGAAGTGCATCATTAGGTTCTTTACTTGAATTTTTTTCTACTTTTTGATAAAGATGTTTATTGTTATAAAGCTCTCACTTAGTACTGATTTTGCTGTATCCAATAGGTATTGGTATGCTGCATTTGCATTTTTATTTGTTTCAGTAAATTTTAGGACAGGCATTGTGACTCATGCCTGAAATATCAGCACTTTGGGAGGCTGATGTGGGAGGATTGCTTGATCCCAGGAGTTCAAGACCAGACTAGACAACACAGTGAGACTTCATTTCTACAAAAAAATAAATACAAACTAACTGGGTGTGGTGGTGTGTGCCTGTAGTCCCAGCTACTCAGGAAACTAAGGTGGGAGGGTACCTTGAGCTCAGGATGTGAGTGATCATGCCACTGCACTCCAGCCTGGGCAACAGTGAGACCGCCCCAACTACACAAAAAAAAGAAATTAAAAAATTTCCTTCTTAATGTTTTATTAACCTGTTGGTCATTCAGATGCATTTTTTTCCTTTACATGTGTTTTTATATTTTCTGAGACTTCTTTTGCTATTGATTTTTAGTTTTATTCCATTATGGTCTGAAAAGATACTTGATAAAATTTCTATTTTTTGGAATTTGTTGAGACTTACTTTGTGGCCAAAGATTTGGTCTATTTTGGAGAATGATTTATGTGGCAATAAAAAGAATGTGTATTCTTCAAGCGGTTATGTGAAATGTTCTGTACATGTTAGGACTATTTGGTGTAGAGAGTAGTTTAACTCCAATGTTTCTTTATTGATTTTCTGTCTGTATGATCTATCCATTACTGAGAATGGGATGTTGAAGTCAGCTACTATTATCGTGTCATAATCTATCTCTCTAATCAGTTCTATTAATGTTTTCTTTATATATTTGAGGGCTCTGTTGTTGAGTGCATTGGCATTTATAATTGTTAAATTCTTTTGTTGCATGGACTTATTTATCATTATGTAGTAACCTTCTTTAATTCTTTTTATACTTTCTGAATTGTAGTCTATTTTATGATATAAGTATAGCAACTCCTGCTTTTGTTCAGTTTTCATTTGTATGGAACAACTATTTTTCACCTGTTAACTTTTAATCTATTTATCCTTATAGGAGTCGTGGGATCCTTGTAGGTGGTGTATAGTTGGATTTTATTTCATCATCCATTCAGCCTATTTATGACTTTTAACTGAAGAATTTAGTACATTGACAAACAGGGTTATTATTTTAAGGGAGGACTCACTACTGCCATATGATTGCCTGTTTTCCTGGAACTTCTCCCTTCCTCTCTTCCTTTTCTATTGTCTTTTTTGTGGTTAAGTGTAATTTTCTCTGGTATTAAGTTTTAATTCACTACATTTTTTTTCTGAATCTATTATAAGTTTTTGCATTGTTGTTACCAAGACTTAGAAAAAGAAACATCTTTAGTTACAACAAGTTACAATACAATGACAATTTATCTTAGATCACAAAGAAAAAAATAACAAAAAAGACAAAATGCGAAAAGTATATACTTTAATCTCATCCCCCTCACACTTTGAATTTGTGTTGTCTCAATATTAAACAGAGTATTCTGGGTTTGTATGTATATTTAATTTTACCAGTGAGTTATATATTTTCAAATGTTTTTTATTTTCAAATTAGTATGTTTTTTCTTTCAAATTGAAGAGTTCCCTTTAACATTTTTTACAAGACAAGTCTGGCAGTGGTAAAGTGTCTCAGCTTTTCTTTTTCTAGGAAACTTTATCTCTTTTTCATATTTAATATATAGCTATGCTGAATACAGTATTCTTGAATGGCAGTTCTTTTTTTTCTTTTAGAACTTTGAAAATATTGTTCTACTCCCTACTGATCTGTATCATTTCTCTTGAGAAATCTGTTGCCAAAGGAATTGGAACACTTTTATATATTATTTTCTTCTTTTCCATTACTGTTTTTAGGATCCTTTGTTTGTCCTTAACTTTTAAGATTTTAATTATTATAAACCTTGGTCTAGTCTCATTTTGGTAGAATCTGTTTGGTTTTCTCTAATTTTCCTGGACCTAAATATTTATCCTATTCAAGTTTCAGAAATTTTGTTATTATGTATTTGAATAAGCTTCTTTCCCCTTGCATTTACTCCACTCTTTCTTGAACACCAATACTTCTTAGATTTGGTCTTTGGAAGCAATTATGTCTTCTAGGTGATCTTTGTTCATTTTTAATATTTTTTTTCTGACTGTATTTTCAAATAGCTTGTGTTCTAGCTCACTGATTTTTTTTTCCTCTGCTTGATTCATCCTGTTGAGAGCTCTTAATTAACTTTTCAGTTCAGCAAATGTATTTCTCACAGGATTTCTATTTGATTTTTTTGAGATACCATTATTATTATTATTATTTATTTTAAATATATGGGGTACAATTCAGGATTTGGTATATAAATAAATATCATACAAGTAAAATTTGGTAGTTTCATTGATGTTATGTTCTCCCACCCTCCCCTGGCAGTGTCCCAGAACTGCCAATCCCTTTCTTATAGCAATATGATAAATGTTCAAGGTCCACTTAAGAGTGAGTACATATAGTGCTTGGATCTTTATCTCTGTGATAAATCACTGAGTATTATAGATTCTAATTCCATCCAAGTTGCTGCCAAATTCATAATTTTGTTTTTCTATTTTAATCCCTTTGCTACATTTCTCTGATACATTTCTGCATTGATTTTCTGTGTTATCATAGAGATCACTGCGCTTCCTTAAAACCCCTATATTGAATTCTTGGCCAGAAGGCTCACACATTGCTGTCTCATTAATATGAATCACTTTTTCCTTGCTTTGTCTGCTTGAGGAGATCATGTTTCCCTGTTTGCTGTTGTTTCTCTGTGTTTGCATTAAATGATTATTTTTTCTAGTCTTCTCTACTGGCCTTTTAAAAAAATTGTAGGAGACGCAGCAAGATGGCGACAGGGCAACCCAGCGTCTGAAGCCCTCTGCAAGGGAGATCTGCAGTGGGTCTCTGCAGGGGGGCTGGGGACCCCAGCATCGCAGCCTGCTCTTCAGACAGAGCTTGGCTGTTGCCACCGCTGGGACGTCGCAACAACTGGACAGTTACTTACTTACTGCAGTGCAAACAGTCCCACCGCCACTGCCGCAGCCCCTCCCCCTGCCGCCACCGTAGCCTCCGCTGCCGCTACCACCACGGCCTCAGTGACGGGTAGCACATCACAGCACCCGGGCCTGAGGAGATCCACACCAAACCCTTCAGGGAAGATCTGCGGGGATTGCTACCACCTTTCCTGTGTCTGAGACTGTCCTGCCCAGCCGGAGTGGGGTTCCTGTTACCTGCTCAGAGGCAGGTAGCCATCTTGTTCCTGTCCGGCCCCAACCCCTCTGGGGCGAGCAGCTGAGATAGCACCACCTGCTGGCGATTCAAGGTAACAACACTGAAACGGGAGAAACAAGCTTGATAAAGACATAGACTAAACTGCTGAACGAAGGTTAATCTGAACTGTCCTTCACAGCAGATCAGGGGCAACTGACTCTAACTGCAAACTAATTTGCCAGCTTGAAAAGAAAACTAGAAATCAGACCTGAAAGGACATTGGAATTAAACGAAATGTCTCGGAGTGTGCTTCATTGATTCTATCAGTTTAATGACTTAATTCTATTCCTACTGTATGGTTCCCTTTTTTCTTTTTTTCTTTTCCTTTTCTTATCTTTTCTTCTCTCTGTAAACCATATCTTTGTGGAACAGCACACTAACAAGGTGGATGGTTAGCTTGTATGTTAGTATCACTATATGTTTTATTTTTATTTTTTATATGTTTGTATGAGAGTTGGTTCGTCTGTAGCTGTAGTCTATTGTTTTTATCTGTCTCAGTATAGGCCTCTCTCTCTATTTGTTTGCACACTCGTTTGTTTCCCCCCTTACTCCTCTATCTCTCCACTTCCCTCTTCAACCCACTATCTGCTCCATTCTCTCCCCTCTGCTAACCACATTTTATTTCAGGGAGTAAACCTACAGCCCCCCTGCACGGACAGATTCCAGGGCAGTGGGAAGTGGATTCCACATTATCCACATGCCTGTCAGCGAATACCAGGACCTGCAGACAGATTTTTGAATCACAGCTCTCCCCATAAGTACATCTCAAAACTGCAAAAAAGGACCACCTCCAACCTACAGTGCAACTTCAGAATTGAACAAAGTAAGAGGACATACATAAAGAATAGGAGATAGAACAAACAGAAGTAAAACCAATCCCTTTACCCCTGAATAACAGAAATAAAGAAGACGGTGACGTGGAGGGAAGGAAAAAGTAGGGAGGGGGAAGAACTGCACAAATGAAGAAAAACCAAAAGAAGAATATAGGTCTTACACAGACCCCTGGGAAATCAGACACTGAGAAAAAGATTCTGGAACACAGACAATGAAGAGTCCCCAGAATAACTGGTTACATGCAACAAACCCAGACATCAAGACATTAATGGAGAGAACTAAAAAAATTGAGGAGAGACAAGAGGAAGATAGGAAGGAGCTGTTGTCAGATATGACA
>NW_007249928.1:872678-875094 GCF_000164805.1 Carlito syrichta | reverse complement strand
CCTAAAGGCAGCAAGAGAAAAAGGCCAGACTACCTACCAGGGAAAACCAATTAGAATAGCAGCAGATTTATCCACAGAAACCCTTCAGGCTAGGAGAGCCTGGAGCCCTATCTTCAAAGTTCTAAAAGAGAAACAATTTCAACCAAGAATAACCTACCCAGCCAAACTAAGCTTCATTAGTGAGGGAGAATTGAAATCTTTTCCAGACATCCAATCCCTAAGAACCTACGCTGCCACCAGACCACCTCTACAAGAAACAATTAAGAAAGTACTGAACACAGAAGAAAAAGAAAAAAGAACAACAACAATCTTCACAAGAGTACAGGCAAAAGATTAAAAACACACATAAACCAACTCCAAAACCCAAAGAAAGACAACAAATAAACAGGAACAACTCTGTAAGAACCTTATGAAAGGGATAAACTCTTGCATTTCAATTATTAGCCTAAATGTGAACGGACTAAATGCACCACTGAAAAGACATAGAATGGAAAAATGGATGAAATATCATCAGGCAACAATCTATTGTCTTCAAGAGACTCACCGCCCTAGAAAGGACACCCACAGACTCAAAGTAAGAGGATGGGAAACAAACTTTCAGGTGAATGGAATACAAAAGAAAGGAAGAGTAGCAATCTTAATTTCAGACAAAATACCCTTCAAGCTATTAAAAATAAAAAAAATACAGAAGGCCATTACATAATGATAAAAGGCTCAATCCATCAACAAGAAATATCTATCCTAAACATATATGCACCCAACATAGGTGCGCCAACTTTCATAAAGCAACTTCTTGGAAAGCTAAAGAAAGATATTGACTCTAACACCATCATAGCTGGGGACTTTAATATCCCACTCACAACGCTAGACAGATCATCAGGACAAAAAATCAGCAAGGAGATCCGGAACCTCAATATGACTTTGGACTAAATGGATGTAATTGATACCTACAGAAAACTCCAGCCAAAGACCACAGAATACACATTCTACGCATCACCACATGGAACATATTCTAAGATTGACCACATACTCGGCCATAAATCAAGCATGAGCAAATTTAAAAGAACCGAAATTCTACCAAACACATTCTTGGACCACAGTGGAATAAAAATAGACATTGACACCAACAAAGTTCCCCCAAAACCCACAAAGACATGGAAACTAAAGAGCATGATGCTAAACAACTCCTGGGTCAATGATGAAATCAAAACAGGAATCAAAAGATACCTGGAAACAAATGAAAATGAAGAAACATCTTACCAAAATCTCTGGGATGCCCTGAAAGCTGTAGCAAGAGGGGAATTTATATCCCTACAAACACACATGAGGAAAATGGAAGGAACAGAAATTCACAACCTAACAAGCCACCTAAAGAAACTGGAAAAGCAAGACCACAAAAACCCTAATTTCAGCAGAAGATTCCAGATCACCAAAATAAAAACCCAAATCCAGGACATAGAAGACAAACAGATAATACAAAAAAATCAATGAAACAAAAAGCTGGTTCTTCGAAAGGGTAAACAAGATTGATTGTCCCCTAGCTAGACTGACCAAGAAAAAACGAGAAAAAAATCAGATAAGCACAATCAGAAACACAAAAGTTGAAGTCACATCTGACCCTGAAGAAATACAAAAGATCATTAGAGACTACTACATACACTTGTATGAAAACAAACTTGAAAACCATAAGGAGATGGAGGACTTTCTGACATCACACAACCTACCTAGGTTGGAACAAGAAGAAATTGAGACCCTAAATAGACCAATAACAATCAAGGAAATCCACTACATTATAAGAAAACTTCCTACAAAAAAAAGCCCTGGTCCAGATGGCTTTCCAGCAGAATTCTACAAGACATTGAAGGAGGAGCTGATACCAATCCTACTGAAGGTATTCCAGGCGATTGAAAAAGATGGAACTCTCCCCAAATCATTTTACGAAGCCAACATCACATTGATATCCAAGCCAGGTAAAGATCCAAGAAAGAAAGAGAACTACAGGCCCATATCTTTGATGAACATAGATGCTAAAATTCTTAACAAGATCCTAGCAAACTGGATTCAGTAATACATCTCAAAAATCATCCATCATGACCAAGTAGGCTTCATTCCTGGGATGCAAGTCTGGTTCAACATTCGTAAAACCATAAATGTAATTAATACATCAACAGATGTCAAAACAAAAACCACATGATCATATCATTAGATGCAGAAAAAGCTTTTGATATAATCCAGTGCCGCTTCTTGATAAAAACCCTTGAACATCTAGGCATACGGGGAACATACCTCAAAATAGTAAAAGCCATCTATGAGAAACCCACAGCCAGCATACTCCTAAATGGACAAAAATTGGAACCAATTCCCCTGAAAACTGGAACTAGACAAGGATGCCCACTCTACCCCTCCTGTTCAACAT
>NW_007249928.1:872039-872658 GCF_000164805.1 Carlito syrichta | reverse complement strand
GATCTCCAAGGAACTGAAACGTAGAAAAAAGAAGAAAACAAACAGCCCCATTATAAAATGGGCAAAAGATATGAACAGACACTTCACAAAAGAAGACATCCGAGCAGCCAACAAACACATGAAGAAATGCTCAACCTCACTAATCATCAGGGAGATGCAAATCAAAACCACACTGAGATACCACCTAACTCCAGTCAGAATGGCAATTATTAACAAGTCAAAAAATAACAGCTGCTGGAGAGGATGTGGTGAAAAGGGAACACTTCTACACTGTTGGTGGGAGTGCAAACTAGTGCAACCTCTGTGGAAAGCAGTGTGGCGATTCCTAAAAGCTCTAAAAATTGAACTTCCATATGACCCTGCAATCCCCCTACTGGGAATATACCCTGAAGAACACAAATCACTCTATAAAAAAGATACCTGCACACGTATGTTTATCGCAGCATTGTTCACAATAGCAAGAACCTGGAAAGTACCATGCTGCCCATCAAAAGAGGACTGGATTAAAAAAATGTGGTACATATACACAATGGAATACTACGCAGTCATAAAAAAGAACAAAATCATGAATTTTGCAGCAACCTGGATGGAACTAGAGTCTATAATACTGAATGACCTT
>NW_007249928.1:871366-872019 GCF_000164805.1 Carlito syrichta | reverse complement strand
GAAAACCCAAGAGAATCTGTCAAAGGCCTCCTTACCTTGATAAAGGCCTTTGGCAAAGTCTCAGGATACAAAATAAATGTACAAAAGAGAATCGCATTTCTCTATACCAATAATAAGTAAATAGAAACCCAAATAAAAAACACAATTCCCTTCACAATAGCCACAAAAAAATGAAATACCTTGGCATCTTCCTAACCAGAGATGTGAAAGACCTTTACAATGAAAATTATATAACACTGCTCAAAGAAATCAAAGCTGACACGAACAAGTGGAAAAATATCCCAAGCTCATGGATCGGAAGAATCAACATTGTGAAGATGTCCATCTTACCTAAGGCAATCTACAAATTCAATGCAATACCCATTAAATTACCGACAACATTCTTCTCAGACCTAGAAAAAACAACACAGGAATTCATATGGAAACACAAACGTCCAAGAATAGCCAGAACAATCCTCAGCAAAAAAAACAAAGCAGGTGGTATCACAGTACCAGACTTCCAACTTTACTATAAAGCTACAATCATCAAAACAGCTTGGTATTGGTACAGGAACAGGCATATAGATCAATGGAACAGAATTGAGATTCCAGAAGCAAAACCACTATTTCTCAACCAACTCATCTTCGACAAAGCCTCCACCACCTACCAATGG
>NW_007249928.1:869898-871032 GCF_000164805.1 Carlito syrichta | reverse complement strand
GAGTGCAGTGGCTGCTCCCGGCCACTGCAGCTTGACCTGCTGGGCTCCAGCAATCCTTCCACCTCAGCCTTCCAGGTAGCTGGAACTACAGGCGTGAGCTACCTTGCCCAGCTAATTTTTTATTTATTGTAGAGATGAGTTCTCACCAAGTTGCCCAGGTGGGTCTCGAACTCGCGGGTTCATACAATCCATTCACCTCGCCCTCCAAAGCACTGGGATTACAGGCTGAGCCCCCGAGCCCGGCATCAGTGTAGTTTTAATTTGCATCTCCTTGATGACTAGTGAGATTGAACATTTCTTCATGTATCTGTTGGCCGCTCATATGTCTTCTTTTGAGAAGTGTCTGTTCATATCTTTTGCCCACTTTGTAATGGGGTTGTTTGTTTTTTTCTTTTTAACACGTTTGAGTTCCTTGTAGATCCTAGATGTTAGGCCTTTGTCAGACATGGAGTTGGCAAATATTTTTTCCCAGTCTGTGGGCCTGTCTCCATGCTCTCTTGATGATTTCTTTGTATTTTCAGAAGCTTGCCAGTTTAATGAGGTCCCACTTGTCTATCTTATCTCTTATGGCATGTGCATTTCGGGTTTTGTTCAGGAATTTGATGCCAGTTCCAACTTCCATAAGGGTGTGTTCTGCATTTTTAAAATTCTTATGGTTTCAGGTTTTACATTTAGGTCTCTGATCCATTTAGAGTTAATTTTTGTGTATGGGGATAGATAGGGGTCTTGCTTGAGTCTTTTGCATGTGGTCAGTCAGTTTTCCCAGCATCGTTTACTAAGTTCCCCTCTCCCCAGTGGTAGGTGGTGGAAGCTTTGCCAAAGATGAGTTGGTTGAGAAATTGAGGTTTTGCTTCTGGAATCTCAATTCTATTCCATTGGTCTATATGCCTGTCCCTGTACCAGTACCAAACTGTTTTGATTATTGTAGTTTATAGTAAAGTTTGAAGTCTGATAATGTGATACCTCCTGCATTTTTTTTTTTTTTGCTGAGAATTGTTCTGGCTATTCTTGGTCATTTGTGTTTCCATATGAATTCCTGTGTTGTTTTTTCTAACTCTGAGAAGAATGTTGCTGGTAATTTGATGGGTATTGCATTAAATCTGTAGATTGCCTTAGGTAGAATGAACATCTTCA
>NW_007249928.1:869075-869878 GCF_000164805.1 Carlito syrichta | reverse complement strand
CATATACACAATGGAATACTACGCAGTCATAAAAAAGAACAAAATCATGAATTTTGCAGCAACCTGGATGGAACTAGAGTCTATAATACTGAATGACCTTTCACAGAAAGAAAGATACGAATATCACATGTTCTCACTCATATAATGGACCTTGAACATCCAATGCAATACTATAAGAAAATGACTGACAGTATTGGGAAACTATGGGGGGGAGGGGGATTGGATTAACAGTAGCAAATATCTGTCTGGGGATGGGAAAACACCTCTTATCAACAGGGTGCCTGAATGAAACGTAATTGTACATCTAACCCTTAACTGTACCCCACAAAACCATAATAAAAAATACTGATGAAAAAAAAATTGTATATGTTTGCTTAGAGATTATTTGTCATATACCTGTTGATATTCTTTCTTTCAATTTTCTACTATGTCACTGCCACCTTTTGACACCAGATGGTACCTTAAGCTCCAGTTTGTCTTGTTTCTAGTCAACAATTAGAGTATTACTTGTCTCAAACTGGGGAGGTCCTCACAGGGCTATCCTTGTATTGTTGGAGGTTCATACCCAGGGAACATGTGGAACGAACCTCCTATGGTGTGGTGTTGTTGAATAGCCACTCTGATTTAGCATCAATTTTGTGCTAGTTACAGGGCAGAGTTTCCAGCTTGGGGATAATAGTCCCTCCATTGTGTATATGTACCACATTTTTTTAATCCAGTCCTCTTTTGATGGACAGTATGGTTGGTTCCATGATCTTGCTATTGTGAACAATGCTGTGATAAACATACGTGTGCAGGTATCG
>NW_007249928.1:867935-869055 GCF_000164805.1 Carlito syrichta | reverse complement strand
TGTGTCATCTTTGATTTTTTTGAGCAGAGTTTTGTAGTTTTCATTGTAAAGGTCTTTCACATCTCTGGTTAGGAAGATGCCAAGGTATTTTATTCTTTGTTGCTATTGTGACTGGGATTGTGCTTTTTATTTGGGTTTCTGTTTGCTTATTATTGGTGTAAAAAATGAGATTGTCATTTGCATATTTATTTTATATCCTGAGAATTTGCCAAAGACCTTTATCAGTGCAAGGAGGTTTTTGACAGTTTCTCTTGGGTTTTCAAGGTACACAATCATGTCATCTGCAAAGAGAGATAACTTGACTTCCTCTTTTCCTATTTGGATACCCCTGATCACCTTCTCTTTTCTGATTGCTCTAACTAGGACTTCCAATACAATATTGCACAGGAGGGGTGAGGGTGGGCATCCTTGTCTTGTTCCAGTTTTCAGGGGAAATGGTTTCAATTTTTGTCTGTTTAGGAGTATGCTGGCTGTGTGTTTCTCACAGATGGCTTTTACTATTTTGAGGTATGTTTGATCTATGCCTAGATGATTGAGTGTTTTTATCAAGAAGGGGTACTGGATTTATCAACACTCTTTTCTGCATCTAATGATATAATCATGTGGTTTTTGTTTTGACATCTGTTGATGTATTTAATTTCATTTATGGTCTTACAAATGTTGAACCAGCCTTGTGTCCCAGGGATGAAGCCTACTTGGTCATGATGGATGATTTTTGAGATGTGTTGTCGAATCTGGTTTGCTAGGATCTTGTTGAGAATTTTAGCATCTATGTTCATCAAGGATATTGGCCTGTAGTTCTCTTTCTTTGTTGGGTCTTTACCTGACTTGGGTATCAATGTGATGTTAGCTTCATAAAATGAAGCTTTCTCAATCACCTGGATTACTTTCAGTAGGATTGGTATCAGCTCTTCCTTAAATGTCTTGTGCAATTCTGCTGGAAGGCCATCTGGTCCAGGGCTTTTTTTTGTAGGTAGTTTTCTTATTGCATAGTTAATTTCCTTGATTGATATTGGTCTATTTAGGGTCTCAATTTCTTCTTGTTTCACCCTTGGCAGGTTGTGTGATGTCAGAAAGTCCTCCATTTCCTTAAAGTTTTCAAGTTTGTTTCCATACAAGT
>NW_007249928.1:865035-867915 GCF_000164805.1 Carlito syrichta | reverse complement strand
CTACAGCTTTCATGGCATCCCAGAGATTTTGGAAAGATGTTTCTTCATTTTCATTTGTTTTCAGGTATCTTTTAATCTCTGTTTTGATTTCATCATTGACCCAGGAGTTGTTTGGCATCATGGTGTTTAGTGTCCACGTCTTTGTGGGTTTTGTGGGAACCTTGTTGGTGTTGATGTTTATTTTTATGCCACTGTGGTCCAAGAAGGTGCATGGCAAAATTTTGATCTTTTGAAATTTGTTTATGCTTGGTGTATGGCCAAGTATATGGTCAATCTTAGAGTATGTTCCATGCAGTGATTTGTAGGATGTATATTCTGTGGTGTTTGGGTGGAGTGTTCTGTAGGTATCAATTAAGTCCATTTGGTCAAGAGTTACATTGAGGTTCCAGATCTTGATGCTGATTTTTTGTCCTGATGATCTGTCTAGGGTTGTGAGTTGGGAGTTAAAGTCCCCAGCTATGATAGTGTTAGAGTCAATATCTTTTTTAGTTTACCTAGAAGCTGCTTTATGAAAGTTGGTGCTTGTATATTGGGTGCATATATGTTTAGGATGGATATTTCTTGTTGATAGATTGAACATTTTATCATTATGTAGTGGCCTTCTCTATCTTTTTAAATTTTCGATAGCTTAAAGGATATTTTGTCTGAGATTAAGATCATGGCCAGGCTTGGTGACTCAGACTGTAATCTCAGCACTTTGGGAGGCCGAGGTGAGTGGATTCCCTGAGCTCATGAGTTTGAGACCTGCCTGGGTAACTTGGTGAGACCTCATCTCTACAATAAATCAAAAATTAGCTGGGCATGGTAGCACACACCTGTAGTTCCAGTTACTTGGAAGGCTGAAGTGGAAGAGTTGCTGGAACCCAGCAGGTCGAGGCTGCAGTGGCTGAGAGTGCCCACTGCAGTCATGTTTGAGTGACAGAGTGAGACTTCAACTCAAAACAAAACAAAATTAAACAAAAACAAAAGCAAAAAGATTGTGACTTCTCCTTTCTTTTGTGGCCCTGTTACTTGAAAATTTGTTTCCCATCCTCTTACTTGGAGACTGTGTGTGTCCTTTCTAGTGAGATGAGTCTCTTGAAGGCAATATATTTTTGCCAGGTGATATTTTATCAATTTTTCAATCTATGTCTTTTCAGTGGTGCATTTAGTCCATTCACGTTCTGGCTAATTATTGAAATGTGAAAGTTGATCCCTGTCATAAGATTCTTATATAGTTGTTGCTGTTGTGCCTGTTTGTTGTCTTTCTTTTGGTTTTGAGGTTGGTTCATGTGTGTTTTTAATCTTTTGCCTATACTCTTGTAAAGAAGGTTGTTGTTTTTCCCCCCTTTTCTTCTGTGTTTAATACTTTCTTAAGTGGTCATTCTTTTATTCTCTGCTCAGAATTTTTAAAAATTGTGGTCTGGGACCTCTCAGATCTATATACTTGAGTTATGGGATATTGTTCACAATGATCTCAGTTCTATATATTTGTTTTTGATTTTCTATGGAAAGGAAGTGAAGCCTACTTGCTTCTACACCAGCATTTTGGAACTAAACGTCTAGTTTAAAATATTTTAAAAATCATATTATGTTTTTTTGACCCATCATTATTTTGAACTGTGCTATTTAGTTTCAAAATATGTGATACCTTTTTAAAGTTATATTTTGTTATAATTTTCTAGATTAATTTTACTATGGGAAGAGACTATACTCTGCAATTTCAAACTTCTTGATCTATTTTATTCTAATTTTGTGTATGCTTGCAAAGGATTTTTATCTTCAGTTTGGGACAGTATTATCTAAACATCAATGAGGTCTAATTTGTTCATTGCTTTATTCAAATTTCCATATTTTTATGTTTTCCTATTCTATCAGTTATTGAGATCATTATGTTAAAATTCCCTGGTGGTTATGTGTTTGTATTTTAAATCCTATCACACTTTCTTTTATATATTCCAAAACTTTGTTATTAGTTTCATTTAAATTTAAAGTTGTTTTTCTTCCTAATGGATTGACGATTTTTTCACTATGAAGCTTCCTTCTCGTATTTAGCAATGCTTCTCTCCTTAATTGTTTACTTTGATATTACTATTGCAATATCAACTTTCTTTTTTTAGAGTTTGCATGGCATATCTTTCCCATCCTTTTATTTTCAGCTTAATGAATTTTTGTATTTATAATGCTCTTTGTAAGACAGATATATATATTTGTATGTTATTTAGTCAGACAATCATTTAATTGGAGTATCTTGTTTATGTATATGTACTATAATGAGTAATATATTTGAGTTAATTCCACTATATTCTTAAATCCATCATATACCTTCTATTCATTCTGAGATATTTTTGTTCTCTTTCATGACTTCTTTTGGATTGGCTTCTTTTTAGTTATTTTTTTAATCTTGCATTAGCATGATAACTATTTATTATTTTATTATTATTTTAGTGGATACCCTAGATATTACAACATAAACTTTGGCTTATTCCAATCTTGAAGCATAGTGAACTTATTTCTAAAACTTTCTCAACTTTTATGCTGTTGTAATTCTGTATTTTAATTATTTATATGTTTGAATCTCCACAAGGTATTATTAGTCATTGTATTGTTTAGAGTCAATATTCACTTTGATTTATCCTTATATTTATATTTTCCTGCCTCTTTTTTCCTTTTGCATTTCTTGTCTGTATCTATGATTATTTTTCTTCTTTACAAACAACATCCTTTTACCATATCTGTGAATGTGAGTTTGGGTGGTGAAACATTTTCTTGGTTTTGCTTTGTTTTATATTAAAATGTCTTATTATTTGCTGCTTAAGAATCTTTTTTTCCAGCTGGGCTCGGTGGCTCAGCCTGTAATCCTGTGCCTTTGGGAGGCTGAGGTGAGTGGATTGCCTGAGC
>NW_007249928.1:849987-865015 GCF_000164805.1 Carlito syrichta | reverse complement strand
GTAATTCTGGCTACTCAGAAGTCTGAGGCGGAGGGATCGCCGGAGCCCAGCAGGTCGAGGCTGCAGTGGCCGGGAGCGGCCACTGCACTCCAGTCTGGGCAACAGAGTGACACTCCAACTCAAAAAAAAAAAAAGAATCTTTTTCCATTTTATAAAATTCTGGTTTGGTCATTATTTTCTTTCAGTACTTTGAGGTTTTTATTCAGATTTTACTAGATTCTATTGTCTCTGTTGAGATAAACGGACTAATTATTAATACTTTGAACATAAGGCATTATTCTTCAATTCCCTTTTTATTTATTGTTTTTTCATGAAAATAAAATTTACCATTTTAACTATCCTATAGTATACATTCAGTAGTTTTCAGTATTCTGATTTCTTTAAAACATTTTTTTCATCACGTTTACTATGATGTGCCTGTGTGTGGTTTCATTATTATATTTACTGTTTGAGGTTCATCTTTTCCCTATTTCATCTTTCATTTGATTTTTTAAAATTCAATTTTCAAAAATTCTCAGTCATTATGTTTTTAAATATTGCTTTTCTTTTTCTCTCTCCATTTCCCATTTGAGAATTATATTTTGAGTTATTTTCCAACTCACCGGATTTCTCTTTAGGTGTATTTAATTGACTGTTAAATTCGTTAATTAAATTTTTAATTTTGCATTTTTACTTCTAAAATTTTTGGATTCTTTGTGGGTTCAGTTTTCTTTAAATAGACTTAATATTTTAAAAACATACTTATCATAGATATTTAAAAATCCATGTCTTATATCTCTATTATTTTTATTTTCTGAAGTTTCTTTTGGTTTTCTCTCATGTTATCTTGTCTCCTGGTCTGTGTGCTCATTTTTATTTAGTGCTGGGATTGTACATAAATATTATAGAATAAATTTGAGCCCTAATATGACATCTTTTTAAAGAAAAGATAACCTCCCTGACTTATTAACTGGCAGATTAACGGCTATGGATTCTGACAGTCCTGGATCAGCTTAATCTAGTTTTAGCCAACTACTAGGCCTTGTACGTGAGGGAGCTGGTCTAGTTCTAGTTCATCCAAATAAGGTTTCTAGGAATAATAATACGTATCTAGTAATACCTAGAACAAACCTTTGTGGGCCCAACCTGTCTCCCCAACTGCCTGCCATTGACTCTTGACTTCAGTTTTTCTCCCCTGACCTCACCAGACTTTGAAAAGCATTATTAAGTTTCTTTAGCCTCTTAGCTGCCTATTCCATAATGAAAGGTCCAGTACACCTGTCATGGTTTCCTTCACCTTTCGTATCCTGGCTCCACAATTTTTTGTCACCGTTTTAGTTTTCTAATGCTGTCATAGACTTTTAAAATATTTATGCCAGATTTTCTAGTTATTTCAGGGGAAAAGTTGGTTCTTATTATCCCTTATAACCTAGTTCTCCTTTATAGAAAGTAGCAATTTTCTGGCCAATTAAAAAATATCCTTATTTTGTCAAATAAAAAAAATTCAACCTTTTATGAGATTCCCCAGAGTCTTTTTTGTGGAGAATTTAGTTATCCATGAAATCCATTAGTTTAAGAGTTACTGATTAAAGGGACACAAAAGAAATAAAAGCAGCAGTCCTTGTGATCAAAGAGCTTTCTATGTAGTTAGGAAATAATATTTAACATGGATGAAGCAATTAGTGACTTGTAGAATATGGTGTTTGTGCTAAGCTTTGATTGAGTAGCACAACCTCCAAATAGCAGTTAAGAATTCAAATAGAAAATAGGGCTGGAGCTAGGTTTTAAAGATGAAGATAACCAGAGGGAGGGAGAAGGGCATTTCAGGCAGGGAACAACATAAACTAAAGCTTAGTCATTATTGAATGGATTTAATTTATACCTTGATGACTGAATAGTTTATCCCTTAATCCCTCTTTCCCTTGGTTTGTTGTTAATACTAATCAGGCTGTGCTGCAAGCTTGGGAATTCATTGGCGCACACTGTGATACATGTGTTAATTTGACGGTCTGAGATTTCTTTAACAGACCCAGGAGTACAGCTAACATGCAGGTGATTGTATAAATTCTGCATAGTCCCTTAGCTGGGTGTTTTACAGTCAGAGCTATCTCAGGAGAACCTCAGGTAATCCTGCTATTTTCCTCTAATGCTCAGTTGGAGAAATCCCTTGTACTCACTCTTGTCCCTTGGTATGAGAGAGGCATTTATGACTATAAGTCTAAAGCATAAGCCACATTGGCAAAGATTGAGAAGGACCCACATTACACCTGCCTATTCAGGATTCTGATTTCTTCTGGTTGAAGTGACTGCCTTTTAGAGCTCAAAGTTTTTCTTTATAAATTTGTTTATGATGAATGAAGCATCATTTGCAATTCCTAAGGGCATAAAGTCTCTATTTTTTAAGTACTTAATGAGTCTAAATCTCTGGTGGTGGGGATTAGGCAAACTAATGTAGTAAGTATAAAGTTTACTTCATAAATTCAGGTGTACAAGAACTATTTTATATATTTCCTTTAAATCAAATTTAATCTGCCCTGAACCATCAATTTATTTGGCTGGTCAGAAATTTAGTCTCATTTATAATGAATACTTTATCCTATCCCTCTGTTTCTTGTATTGTGCAATGATACTGAAAATCTAATACAGAACAGAACATGTATGGAGGACTTTGATCTCTAGTTTATATTGATCAGCGCTGACTCACTCCTAATCAAAGCCTTCACAGTCCCTTGAGGGTAAGTTCCCCTGTGGCTTCCATGGATTTGTGCTAAGTCTTAAAGAACCAGTGCCCAGAATTTAGCTTTTGTCGATGCTACTATGCACCTATTTTCCTGTGAGATCCTGCCACCATCCCTGGGTGCAACAAAGAAAAGAGCATCCAAACATGGTTCTTTTCTTAGTCTTTTAGACTCTTTTCTTTTACAAAGGCAAAGAATGTATAACGGCAAATACTGTGAAGCTACTTAAAAAATATGCTACTAGTAGACTGGGTGAGAGGGGTTGGTGGGAACCTGGTAACTATGAGAAACATTGGGGCAGAGGTTGAACTTTCTAATAATCAATTGATTTACTGATAACCTATTTGGTGTTAAGTCCTAAGCAATGACTAAGATCTGGTCTGTACCTTCAGGGAGATTCTGTTTAAGCAGGGAGTGACGAATATAGTAGGAATGGGACCCTTTATCACTACTGTCCTAAACTTCTGAGGGGAACACCTTAAATTTCAGCTCTTGAGTTGTCTTTTTTAGTTTCCTTGGTAGTTATGAGTCAGTCAGTCTTTAGGGATGCTTGACCTGTAACTGTGGAAATGGAGGAGTGTGTCTATTTTTATACTAGGCGCTCTTGGGCTGTGGCCTCAAAGGATAGAACTATTTGGCTCAGGCACTTTTCTGAAATCTCTGTCTTTACAAGACTTCCTGCTACAGATAAGGACACTGATATTTCTTATCTACTTGTCCCTAGGTGCCTTTCTCTAGCAAGACACTGACTTTACCCGCAGAGCTGGATTGCTTTTATCCTTGAACTATATAGTATAGACACTCAAGATTAGTGCCTGAAGAGGAGAAGGGGTAATTGTTTCTGGGGAAAAGAATCATATAGGTGGTAGTTGTTTAAAAATCTGGGGACTAGAATGGTATTTATCAAATATGGCTGCCACACAGCAATGAAAGAGCCTTTTGGCATCTTTTTCAAAGAGCTTAACACTGATATGCTTTGTGCTCTAGTAGTTATTTTAGGGAATGATGTTTAAAATGTTTCAGGCTTTAAAAAATTACCTCACTTGTTTTAGTTGTATATCACATTTCTGTTGAGGTCTCTGGAATACTAATAGTATCAGGTTTTTATTAAATAAGTGATGCTGCACTGTAAATCAGAAGGTTTATGCCCTTGGACTATACTGTTTTAATTTTCCAAACTGTTTTTATTTTCCATTACTTGATAAGTATCTGAATGTTTTTATTGTCAATTATATAGTTATTTTTAAAAACTTTGTCCTGGAGAGACCCTTTTCTGTATAATTTTGACTGTATTTTGTAAACCTCTATTGATAAAAAAAATCTCCACAGTACTGGGATTCCTTTCCAGAGTTGTATTCCCTTTTACAAATATGAGTAAATCCACATGGAATTTCTAGAGACAGCCCTTAAAATTGCCCTATTGACGTAGATATATCAAGATTACAGGCATCTCTTTTCATTTGGACAGCAGGGATTTAATCATGAGCAATAAGCAAGTTAAACCATATTCCTCTAACAGAATATTGGCTTCTTAAATACCCGTCCTACTATCACTTGAGTTTTATTTATGTGAGAGAAAAAAAGGCAACAAGCATAACTGAGGAAAAGGTATAGAAGAACACATATTTTCCTTGCTTTTTTTCCCCCACTGCATACTCAGTCCTCCTTAGCTTTTATGAGGACCTCACATACCCTTTATATCTTGACAAAACCCAATCTTAGGAAGAAATCAGGACATATTGTCAGTATAGTCTAGGTATCTTAATTGTTAGTAGAGTCTAGGTATCATAACGACTTAAAAAATCACTATACCAAGATATTTGCATTTGTTTAAACTGACAAAACCTAAACTATAGCATTTCACAAATTTTCAAGCATCAATTCTCAGGTAGAAAGGGTATTTTATTGGATAATAGAATATTTCGGTTCTCTCACAACCAAAATCACCATTTGGGATCTCCCTAGTCTTTTCTCTATATCTGGTCCTAACTAGTGTCTATACCAAGTGGCAGTTGAACTGTAGCTAATAGAATCCTTGACACTATCTGTATATGGGGTCGGGGGTGGGATGGGGAGAAAGGAGATGCAAAGATGAGGAGTATAGATAATAGAGGAAGCCAGTTTGCCATCATATGTATTCCCACTGTGGGATGAATTTTACAAATATGAAAAAGCTAGCATAACTCCTGGTACATGCAGGATCTTATGACGTTGCTGATCTTTGCTGATTAAATTAGATAAAAGTATGAAATTTATTAAACTACATTTGTAGTCAGGCCAGTGTAAGCTTGAGTAACATTCATTTTAACTTCTTCTTAACTGTGAAGTGTTGTTCAAACCCCTTACCCTATTTAGCCTTAAGTTTCTCAGATGTAAAAATAAGGTCACGCCCACCTACTGTTTTTGTTGTTGTTTTATTTTATTTTATTTTTTAGTAGGAGTCTTACTCTGTCACAAGGCTATATAATGGTTATACTAAAAAGGAGAACTCAACATTAAGTCATAAAGAATCTATATGCTTCCCATCTTATTTTTTGCTTGTTCAGATCTGCTTGGAATTTTGATTTTTTTTTTTTGCCACTGGAGAAATTTTGGAAGATCCTAAAGTTCTTAGATAATTAAAAGTCCCAGCCAGGCTCAGTGGCTCAGCCTCTAATCTCACACCATGGGAGGCTGAGGTGAGTGGATTGCCTGAGCCCGTGGGTTCGAGACCCACCTGGGAAACGGTGAGACCTCATCTCTACAATAAATAAAAAAATTCGCCGGGTGTGGTAGCGCACGCCTGTAGTTCCAGCTACTTGGAAGGCTGAGGCAGAAGGATCGCTGGAGCCCAGCAGGTTGAGGCTGCGGTGACTGGGAGCGGCCACTGCACTCCAGTCTGGATGACAGAGTGAGACTCCAACTCAAAAAGAAAAAGAAAAAAAAGTCCTCTGGCCATATCTCACCATAAGAATTGTCTCAGTCCATAATTAAAATATTAGATCCTGTGTAATAGTCATTATTCTTAACTTGAAGTTAAAGCTTTTCCCCTTTCTGGAATGGCTTGTTTCAGACTTGCTGACCTGTAATAGAAAAGAGTCATACTTTTACCTTCTTTTCTACTTTTAATTGTATATTTCTCCTCTCGCCCCTTCCTCCAATGTAATACTCATTGTTTATGAACCCTTTGAGTTATAGTAAGTAGAAGAGTGAGAAGTAAGAAACAAGAAAAGTCTTACCTGAAAGGTAGGTATTCTTGTAATCTGACTTTTTTGTGATGAGATTTTGCTATATTGCTAAAGTTAATCTCAAATTCCTGGCCTCAAGTCTCCTGAGTAGCTGAGACTAAAGGTGTGAGCCACTCTATCCAGCTGAGGTCTGATTTTGACTTTGATTCTTGGTAGGTATTTAAAATTGCCTCTTAAGTTGTCTTCATGGGTTATTTGATGCTCTCTTATCTGCAGGTTCCTTAACAAAAGTATTATCTCTCTTATGTATAACTATTATGGAGCTACCTCCCAATCCTGCCAACTTCTGATTTTGATAGGATACCTTCAGCCTCTTTCTGCTGAGGTCTTATTGCTCGAGGCTGGAAACCCTCTTGAGACAGAGTATTGAAGGAAGCTTATACATCTGGTCTGTGGTAGGATGAATAATGGTCTCCCAAATATGTAAATACCCAAATCTCTGGAACTTGTGACTGTTACCTTACATGACACAAAAAGACTGCACATGTGATTAAGGAATTTGAGAGGAAGAGACTATCCTGGGTTATTTGAGAGGGCCTGTATAATCACAAGGATCTTTATAAGAGGGAGGCAGGTGATCAGAGGTAAGAGAAGGCAGTGTGAAAATGGAAGTAGAGATTGGAGTGATGTGGCCACAGCTGAAGGGATTTTAGCAGTTTCTAGAAGCAGGAAGATATGGGGACTAGATTTTCCCACGGAGTCCTCAGAAGGAACCAGCCCTGTCAACACCTCAACATTAGCTATGTGAGACTAACGTTGGACCTCTTAACTTCAGAACTGTGAGGCAATAAATTTGTGTTGTTTTAAGCCAGTAAGTGTGTGGTCATTTGTTACAGGGGTAATAGAAAACTAATACATGGTCCAAAGGACATACTGAAACATCATTTATGTGGACAAATTCTGAGAGTGTAGGCCACTGTCAGTGCAAAACCCTCTCTTCACTATATTGTCAGAGCATCTAGATAGCCACTACGCTTGCCCTTTAGATTTCCAAGTTAAATCCTAGGCCCCAGTGATATCCAAATGCCAGGGGACAAAAATAAGCTCTCTAAATCTTTTTTGAGGTCCTTCTTATTTAACGTGAGCTTAGAGGAAAACACCAACTTCCTTCTCCTATGAGACATAGGAGAAAAAAACTATTTTTGAAAGAAAGAGTTCCTTTTTAATTTCTAAACCCTCTTCAAATTTACCTCTTTAAGCCAAACGTGGATATTACACAAAGGTAATGCAAAACAGGATTTGGACATCTTCAAAATTCTTGCATTGGTGGTTCAAGAGCCTCTCTTTGGAATGTAGGAATACTTGCCCAATGTGTTTTTATTCTTAGTCTTTTGATGTGTCAGGTTAACCAGACTGAAAGGACCCCAATATGATATCTTCCTACACTCATGAAAGCCCTCTCATGACCCAGGTGCTATTTTGAAGGTGAACAGGCAGATGGAGAGAGGATTTTAAAGAATGAATTTACTTAAAGAGACTGTGATGCTTAAAGAGTTTAAATTAGTAGATTGCACTGAAATGAACAAATTGAGCTAGATAAATTTTTATTTTATACCAAATGGGTGAGGGTGTATGAGGAACTTTAGATCAGCTATAGATTAAATTAATAAGCTATGCTTTCTTCATGCATTTGTGTGCAGTATGAGCATTTTTTTTAACATGTCTGGTTTGACCAATGATTGATAAAATCAGCAATGCTTCCTCCATGTCAGGATTATCTTGAAGACTACCTTAGTAATTGCTACAGAAACTGGTTGCATAAATCTAATTAAAAACTTTTACTGAGCTCTAAAAATAGAGACCTCTTATAGTAGTATCTGACACCTAGTGGGCAAAGGAGACTCATCTGTATTTCTACAATATTCCTAGTATATAGATGGAGATTGTGGAATAGCTAACTTCTGAAGAATAGATGCATAAAGAAAAATTAAGAATTTTATCCCTGAACTTTGGAGAACCCCAGTTGGAGGACTCTAGGTTCTAATTTTCATGCCCTTCTATAAATAAAGTGGTCCATTAGTATATGTGTTGCCTGCTTTCTCTGTGTATTATCTCAAGTTAGAAAAAATTATAAAAATAAACACCTAGAAACATCTGTTTGATGTGAAAAAGCACAACACTAGTTTACATCCAGAACCATCATCATCTGAGAAATGAATTAACGGGATGGTATGTTTAATGCATAGTATATAACATTTTAGTTGTAAGTGCCTCATCTTTAAACAGAATATAAATGTCATTATTACACCTATTGCTCAGGTGGTAATTATGTAAATAAAGCTTACACTTGGATCACAATTTATTTAAACAAGCCAATAGCATAATTTTAGTTCAGGCAGAGTGGTTTCTATATGCAGTAAATTACCTCATGGTTTTTATTAGGAGCACATGTGATATCATCCTAACAGCATAAACTAGGAGTTAGGAGACATAGGTTCTAATTCAATCTTTGTTATGCATTAGCTGTTTTATCTTAGTCAATTCACAACCTATCTGGGCCTAATTTTTTTCATCAATTATATGTAGATAATATCCCCTGCCTTGCCTATCTCATAGGGCAGTTGTAAGTGTCAAATGAAAACAAAATACACATGAAAGAGCTTCATGTAAAGTGTTGTACAAACGAGAAAGATTGTGTTAGCTTTATAATGACTCATGTATGTGTCTTTATTGAATTCCCATTCTCTCACACTTTCTCTCTAAGGAATTCCCATCACTGTCCCAAGGAAAGTCTATTTTCAGTAGGCCATCTTGAGTGTGGTCTGCTATTTTAGTTTCTCAAGACATTTCCCTCTGTATTTAATAGATTTCCATTACAAGGAAGGATGGTGAGAGTCTGTTTCTGCTATCTGAAATAGTTTCAGAATTTGTCTCTTTGCTTTTTATGTTAGAATTACTGTATTTGCTGGCATATATCTTCCCTTTTGCGTGTTCTTTTCTCTATTCATAGCTTCAAAGATTAAATACAAGATTCCTTTTTTCCATATTTTATTCTTGATCGAATATTAATTGCTAGCAGCAGTTAGATTCTAACTTTTGAAGACTAGGTCAGAGAAGTTTAGAGATATAAACTACATTAACTATAGTAAACCAAGCTGCAATAGTCAGGAGAGAACAGATTATGCTGCAGGAACAAAGAATGCTGAATTCTCAGTGGTTTCAAACATAATAGGTTTATTTTCTGCTTGTTCAAGCTATACCCCATTACAGGTCTTCTGGGGGCTCTGCATTGCCATCACCTTTACTCTATGACTCAGGCTGATGGAGAAACAACTATCAGGAACAGTGCCAGTCTTTGTGGCAGAGGAAAAAGAGAGCACTGCAGGTTCTTACAATGACAATTCTCTGGTTTAGAATTAGCACACATCACTTCTACTTACAACTTATTGCTTAAAGCTGGACATATAGAACCACCCAGAACCACCAGGAGTTCAGGAATCGTAATCCTACTGCATGTTTGGAAAAGGGGAAAAACTAAACATTTTGAAAGACAGTCCTAGATACTGACATACAAGTTCAGCTACATGGCTCACATTTTTTTAAATCTCTGATGTACAAAGGCAGAGATTGGATAGTTGGACTTATTTGTCAGTTTTGCTGTGAATAGTCTAGGCAATTGTTATATTTGCCTCTGAGACCTGACTTATAAAGTTAAATTCCTTGGTCAAGTCGGTTAAACATTCTCTCTGAAGCCTTCCTCTGGTTTCAGTGATGCCACCTGTTTTGATGGCAGGATCTGGTAATTTCCAGTTTCTCTTGTCTATTCACCTAAATACTTCTAGTGAAAACTGATGTCTACTAGCAGTGGTAAGAAAACAGTATTTTAGTTTGTTCATTTGGCTGCTTTTGTTGATGTTTCAAGTTTCCTAACATTTATTCATTCTTATCCATCCATCAATCCAACTCAGACTTTTACTGAATACCTCCTATATGCCAGACTCTATACTAGATACTGGAGATAAAAAGCAGAATTAAACATAGTCTCTTTTTCTAAGGAAATCCAAGTATTTATATTCTAATCCATGCAATTCTTTCATAAACATAAAAATGCCATGCCTTTATTGTCATTTTAAATTTCAAAATAAATTAGTGTGACTTGAAAGACATCAAAGAAATTACTGTTTTAGAATTTTTTAAAGTAGAAATATCTACATACCTCTTTCCACAGAAAATTGTATGTTCCATGGAAAATTTCCTTCCCGTTCCCCATTTCTGAAGCACACTTTTACCACCCTGGTTGAGAATCACCAGTCTGATTATGTCATTTTCACTTATACCCATTATTAAAATGGGGGAATGGGGAGCTTTTCAAGTTGTGTGTAGGTCTACAATGACCATGCTTAAATAGGCCTCAGTCCAGAACCACAATTGTAACTACAATCTCTTGTTTTATCTAAAATTGAATTATTTTTATTTCATCCTTTCAGATGTCCAAAAAGGTAGATGTTTGAGTGCCTGTTCTTGTCAGGCACTACGCTTGGTGCTACATGGAATTTCAAAGACATAGAAAATAGCCCCTGGTTTTAAGTAACATTGAGATATCTGTTGAAGTCAGTACAAAATCAGGTCAACTAAGGAAATATCAAGGGACTTGTAGAACTTGAGTTAGGCCTCGAAGAATTAGGAGAACTTGGGTGGTTAGATGGGAAGAGATTCTTAACAAAGTACATTATGATTCTTATAAATTTTATGTCTCTTTTTAGCTCCTTTTGTATCCCTTCACAGTTCTGTAAATACAGTGGATGCTTGTTCTGAGAACACAAAAGTTGACCTGCCCTAAAATTCTTGTTTGGAAACGCAGATACTGACGAGGCAAGTAGCTGTAAATTGTATTAACTGTATAAGAAGCAAATTCTCAAATATTAAAATTTCCCTTTACCTTTCACCAGGGATTTTAAAATATTGTACTAGTCTGGATATGGAAAGAGACTTTGGGGAAAAGCAGCTCAAATTCATTAACTGACTGACTTAGATCCAGAGATACATAATCTAGGAATGCAGAGCTTTCTACTGTTCCCTACAAATAAGCAGCTCTTTGGCCATAATGTGAGAACTTGGTCTTGTTCTCATTTAGCCTTAGTGCTCTAGGTTTTTATTACCTGATTTGAAATCTCCACCACCAATCTCAGTTAGCAAATAAAGATCAGTATACTGTCTCTGCAATACCAGTGTTAAAAACCAAAGATATTTCCTAGGTATGCATTCTTTTTACATTAGATTTTTTAGGTGTCATCTTGGATGTCACAAAAAAATGCTTGTCTTATAAACCACAAAAGGAAGCAGAAAGGGATTATGGGAATGGGGGCTTCGTGAGAACATCTGGGAAATCCCACCTATTGCAGTAGCTCTGCTGACACCTTTCACCAGTTTGGACTTGGTCTTCCTGGCTTCATCTTTTCCTTCCTTCTGTTTTTGCCCCTAGCCCACCTAACTTTGCTACAAGTTGGACTTCCCGCTAAACTGTACAGTCTTGCTGTTTTGCCTTCCTTACTTTCTTTATAGTTTCTCTCTGATTTTTACCAAGAGATAGAAAAATTATCACTACCCCTTCTTGTCTTCACCTCCATATTTTACTTTGTATAATTGTTCCATGTGAATTCCACGTGGAGGGGCAGGGAGGAGGGGTGGGTTGTGGTAATTGCTGTGGAGAATTTAGCCCATTGCTTTGAAGGAAAAAATATTAATAATAACCATTGTTATTATTATTTTCAGCAAAGAATGCCAATATGATAATTGCCCCAAATGATCTCTTTTGAAAAAGAAAAAAATCACATATTAGAATTCCTTAAAGCAAGATCTTCCTGTCAGCACAGATTTTCCTGCTGTTCCTTTCTCTGTGAAGCAGTCCTCCTATTATTACTATGGGAAATTTCAGTGGGTTGACTTTGAGAAATGCAAAAGGGCAACAACCTCCCCTCAAAGGGTAATAATGTCTTCTTGAGGACATGGCTACTTTTATACTTCAGACACAGTCAGCAACTCTGTGGTCTATAGAATGAGACACATGTATAATTTAAATACCGTTTCCTGCATCTTAATATCAGGTTTTACCAGGAATGCAAAGTTTTTTGTCTCTACTTTCTTCATCCCTTTGCCTTTAAAGTCAATATTCCTCCAGGCCAAACAAACCAAAACCTTTCCTTTTTGCCCCTTTATTCCTTTCTCTTAGTTCTCCTGGAGGATCAGGATTAAAAGGATTACATTACTGTTTAATTTTCTGAAATATGTATTTCCATTCACTGAATGCAAGTCTCCTCAACCAGAACAGGTCATTACTTGATGATTATATTTTCCTGATCGCTATTTGGCATTTAATGATTTCTGGTTTTGCCTTGTGTATAAAAACATGAAATTTGAAAAAATGTGGATCAAGGCCAGGCCCATCTTGTATTTATTAGATTTTTCTTCCTAGGGCATTTTCCAGGTTTTGGGAAGTTACATTCATAAAGCTTGCAAGATTTTAATTAGAGTTGCTGAACTTCCCAAGAAGAACCTTATGAGGTAGAGTTAAAAAAAAAAAGGCAAGTGTCTGTTCATGTACTTTGTCCACTTTTTAATGGGGTTGTTGGTTTTGCTGTCAATTTCTTTGAGTTCCTTGTAGATCCCGGATGGTAGAACTTTGTCAGATGCATAGCTTGCAAATATATATATTTTTCCCATTCCATGGGTTGTCTGTTTACTCTCTTGATAGTTTCTTTTGCTGTGCAAAAAGTTTTTAGTTTGATAAGGTCACACCTATCAATCTTAGCTTTTGCTGCATTTGCTTTTGAAAACTTGGCCATGAATTCATTGCCAATCTTGATGTCCAGGAGGGTGTTCCCTAAATTTTTTTCTAAGATTTTACATTTAAGGTTTTACATTTAAGACTTTGATCCATTTTGAGTTAATTATTGTATATTGTGATTGGTAGGGGTCCAGTTTCACTCTTCTTCCTGTGGTTAGCCAATTTCTCTAGCATCATTTGCTAAATATGGTTTTCTTTCCCCAATGCTTATTTTTGTTGGTTTTGTCAAAGATGAGTTGGTTGAAGGTCTATGGTTTTATTTTTGCATTCTCTTTCCCATTCCATTGGTCTATATTTCTATTCCTGTACCAGTATCATCTTGTCTTGTTTAGTGTAGACTTGCAATAAAGTTTAAAGTCTGGAAGTGTGGTGCCTCCAGTTTTGCTTCCGTATGAATTTCTGTATTGTCTTTTCTAGGTCTGTGAAAAATAAGGTTGACAACTTGATAGGAATTGTATTGAATCTGTAGATTGCCTTGAGTAGAATGGATATCTTGATGATATAGATTCTTTCAAATCATTAGCATGGAATGTTTTTCCATTTGTTTGTATACTTGATTTCCTTTTTTTTTTGAGCAGTGTTTTGTAGTACTCATTGTAAAGGTCTTTCACTTCTTTGGTTAGGTGGACAGTAAAGTATTTTATTTTGTGTGTGTGGCTATTGTACATAGTTTTGTGTTTTTTATTTGTTTCTCAGCCTGCTTGTTATTGTTGTATAGAAAAAAGAACACCTTCAAACATTCAAGAAACATGAAAAAATGCTCAGCCTCACAAACCATCAAAGAAATGCAAAGCAAAACTACAATGAGATACCACCTAACACTAGAAAAATGGCTATCATTAAAAATTCAAAAAATAGCAGGGCTGGCATGGCTAGAGAAAAGGGAATGCTTCTACACTGTTGGTGGGAATGCAAGCTAGTTCAACTTTTCTGGAAAGCAGTGTAGCATTTTCTCAAAGAATGAAAAATCAAGCTTCCATATGACTCAGCAATCTCACTTCTGGAAATATACCCAGAGGAACTAAATCACTCTACAAAAAAGACACCTGCACACATATGATCATTGCAGCACTGTGAACAATAGCAAAATCATAGAACCAATCCAGATGCCCATTGAAAGTGGACTTGATAATGAAAATGTGGTACATATGCATGATGGAATATTACACAACCATAAGGAAGAACAAAATCATGGCCTTTGTAGTAACGTGAATGTAGTTGGAGACCATCACACTAAGTGAACTGTCGCAAAAACAAAAAACTGTATACTGCATGTTCTCACTCATAAGCGGGTCCTGATCACTTGTTACATGAGCACAAAGGTGTTAACAACAGGTGCTGGACACTGCTAAAGGAGGGAAACAGAGAGGAGGGGCAAGGGGCACACAATCACAAACTGGGTACCAGGTCTACTCTCAGTGGAAGAGAGGGCCCTCTAGAAGTCTAAACCTCACCAGTATGTAATTTACTTATGTGGTAAATCCTCACATGTAACCCACATCTCTAAAATTAAAGAAGAAAAGAAAAAAGGAAAAGAAAGCAAGCTTGATATTGAGCATACTAAGAACGTTCTGGGAATGTGTGTTCGGAAAGGCTTTTCATTTTGTAAACTTTATGGTGGTCAATATCTAAAATAAACCCCTTTAGGTAAATTTCATTGTCAAAATTAATAGTTTACTGTATAAGATTTTTGTTCCAATAACTTTTTTTTTTACTAACTTATGGTTGAAAATCCCAATTAAGGTTGTTTTTGCAGCAAGACTTTCTTGATGACTCCAGATGAAATTTTTCTTTTCTGAACTATTAGCTATTATCTGGCACTTACATATTCTGTGACAACTACTGTCTGCAATTACTAATTTAATTTGATATTATGATTTAAATGTTTATAGATATATGCATTAAATATCTTACCCCCTTCATTTGGATATAATTGATATACCTGATCATTTTTCCTATAAAACTTGGCATCATTCTTTGTAGAACCCCAATAGATAATTTTTATTTATTTATTTTTTTATATATATATATTTTTAATTATGATATTGTGGGGTACAGTTAAGGGTTAGTTATACAAATACGTTTTGTTCAGGCAACCTTGTTGATAAGAGGTGTTTCCCCCTCCCCAGACAGATATTTGCTGCCGTTAATCCCTTCTCCCTCCCCCCCATAGTTTTCCACTACAGTCAGTCATTTTTTTTTTGTTTTTTTCTAGTTTTTTTCCTTCGTTTTGTTTTTCATAATCAATATTTTTTTATTATGGTTTTGTGGGGTACAGTTAAGAGTTAGGTGTACAATTA
>NW_007249928.1:839459-849856 GCF_000164805.1 Carlito syrichta | reverse complement strand
ATTATATGAGTGAGAATATGTGATACTCATATCATGTTTCTGTGATAGGTCACTCAGTATTATAGACTCAAGTTCATCCAGGTTGCTGCGAAATTCATGATTTTGTTCTTTTTTATGGCTGCGTAGTATTCCATCGTGTATATGTACCACATTTTTAAATCCAGTCCTCTTTTGATGGGCAACATGGTTGTTTCCAGGTTCTTTCTATTGTGAACAATGCTGTGATAAACATATGTGTGCAGGTGTCTTTTTTATAGAGTGATTTGAGTTCTTCAGGGTATATTCCCAGTGGGGGGATTGCGGGGTCATATGGGAGGTTGATATTTAGAGCTTTTAGGAATCACCACACTGCTTTCCACAGAGGTTGCACTAGTTTACACTCCCACCAACAGTGTAGAAGTGTTCCCTTTTTGCCACACCCTCTCCAGCAGCTGTTATTTTTTGAGTTGTTGATATTGCCATTCTGACTGGAGTTAGGTGGTATCTCAGTGTGGTTTTGATTTGCATCTCCCTGATGATTAGTGAGGTTGAGCATTTCTTCATGTGTTGTTGGCTGCTCAGATGTCCTCTTTTGTGAAGTGTCTGTTCATATCTTTTGCCCATTTTATAATGGGGTTGTTTGTTTCTTTCTTTTCAGCACGTTTTAGTTCCTTGTAGATTCAGGATGTTAAGCCTTTGTCAGACCTGGTGTTGGCAAATACTTTTTCCCAGTATGTAGGCTGTCTTCCTGCTCTCTTGATGGTTTCTTTGGCCTTGTAGAAGCTTGTCAGTTTAATGAGGTCCCACTTGTCTATCTTCTCTCTTATGACCTGTGGGTTTTAGGTTTTGTTCAGGAATTGGCTGCCAGTTCTGATTTCCATAAGTGTATGTCCTTCATTTTCTAAGGTTCTTATGGTTTGAGGTTTTACATTTAGGTCTCTGATCCATTTGGAGTTAACCTTGTGCATGGGGATAGATAGGGGTCCTGTTTCAATCTTCTGCATGTGATTAGCCAGTTTTCCCAGCCCCATTTACTGAATAGGTTCTCCCCTTCCCAGTGGTAGGTGGTGGAGGCCTTGTCGAAGATGAGTTGGTTGAGAAATTGAGGTTTTGCTTCTGGAATCTCAATTCTATTCCATTGATCTATATACCTGTTCCTGTACCAATACCAAGCTGTTTTGATGATTGTAGCTTTATAGTAAAGTTTGAAGTCTGTTAATGTGATACCGCCTGCTTTGTTTTTTTTTGCTGAGGATTGTTCTGGCTATTCTTGGACTTTTCTGTTTCCATATGAATTCCTGTGTGTCTTTTCTAGGTCTGTGAAGAATGTTGCTGGTAATTTGATGGGTATTGCATTGAATTTGTAGATTGCCTTAGGTAAGAGGGACATCTTCACAATGTCGATTCTTCCAATCCATGAGCATGGGATATTTTTCCACTTGTTTGTGTCATCTTTGATTTCTTTGATCAGTGTTTTGTAATTTTCATTGTAAAGGTCTTTCACGTCTCTGGTTAGGAAGATGCCAAGGTATTTCATTTTTTCTGTGGCTATTGTGAATGGAATTGTGTTTTTTATTTGAGTTTCTGTTTGTTTATTATTGGTGTAGAGAAATGCGATTGTCTTTTGTACATTTATGTTGTATCTTGAGACTTTGCCAAAGGCCTTTATCAGTTTAAGGAGGTTTTTGACAGATTCTCTTGGGTTTTCAAGGTACACAATCATATCATCTGCAAAGAGACATAACTTGACTTCCTCTTTTCCTATTTGGATACCCCTGATTGCCTTCTCTTCTCTGATTGCTCGAGCCAGGACTTCCAATAGTATGTTGAACAGGAGGGGTGAGAGTGGGCATCCTTGTCTTGTTCCAGTTTTCAGGGGAAATGGTTCTAATTTTTGTCCATTTAGGAGTATGCTGGCTGTGGGTTTCTCATAGATGGCTTTTATTATTTTGAGGTATTTTCCCCGTATGCCTAGATGTTCAAGGGTTTTTATCAAGAAGGGGTGCTGGAATTTATCAAAACCTTTTCCTGCATCTAATGATTTAATCATGTGGTTTTTGTTTTTATGCCCAATGATATGTTTAATTATATTTATGGTTTATGAATGTTGAACCAGCCTGGCATCCCAGGGATGAAGCCTACTTGGTCATGATGATTGACTTTTGAGATGTGTTGTTGAATCCAGTTTGCTACGATCTTGTTTAGAATTTTAGCATCTATGTTCATCAAAGATATTGGCCTGAAGTTCTCTTTCTTCGTTAGATCTTTACCTGGCTTGGGTATCAATGTGATTTTGGCTTCGTAAAATGATGTGGGGGAGAGTTCCATCTTTTTCAATCACCTGGAATACCTTCAGTAGGATTGGTATCAGCTCTTCCTTAAATGTCTTGTAGAATTCTGCTGGAAAGCCGTCTGAACCAGGGCTTTTTTTTGTAGGAAGTTTTCTTATTACGTAGTCGACTTTCTTGATTGTTATTGGTCCATTTACGGTTTAAATTTCTTCTTGTTACAATCTAGGTAGGTTTTGTGATGTCAGAAAGTCCTCCATTTCCTTAAGGTTTTCAAGTTTGTTTCGATACAAGTGTATGTAGTAGTCTCTAATGATCTTTTGTATTTCTTCAGGGTCAGATGTGACTTCACCTTTTGTGTTTCTGATTGTGCTTATTTGATTTTTTTCTTGTTTTCTCTTGTGAATCTAGCTAGGGGACCATCGATCTTGTTTATCCTTTCGAAGAACCAGCTTTTTGTTTCATTGATTTTTTTGGCTTCTATGTCCTGGATTTGGGCTTTTATTTTGGTGATCTGGATTCTTCTGCTGAAATTAGGGTTTTTGTGGTCTTGTTTTCAGCTTCTTTAGGTGGCTTGTTAGGTTTTTAATTTGTGTTTTTTCCATTTTCTTCATGTGTGCTTGTAGGGATATAAATTCCCCTCTTACTACAGCTTTCAAGGCGTCCCAGAGATTTTGGTAAGATGTTTCTTCATTTTCATTTGCTTCCAGGTATCTTTTGATCCCTGTTTTGATTTCATCATTGACCCAGGAGTTGTTTAGCATCGTGCTGTGTAGTGTCCATATCTTTGTGGGTTTTGGGGGGACTTTGTGGGTTTTGGGGGGACTTTGTGGGTTTTGGGGGGACTTTGTGTCAATGTTTATTTTTATTCCACTGTGATCCGAGAAGGTGCATGGTAGAATTTCGGTCCTTTAAAATTTGCTTATGCTTGATTTATGGCCAAATTATGTGGTCGATCTTAGAATACTTCCATGCAGTGATAAGTAGAATATATATTCTGTAGTCTTTGGATGAAGTGTTCTGTAGGTATCAATTAAGTCCATTTGGTCCAAAGTCACATTGAGGTTCTGGATCTCCATGCTGATTTTTTGTCCTGATGATCTGTCTAGTGTTGTGAGTGGGGTATTAGAGTCCCCAGTTATGATGACGTTAGAATAAATGTCTTTCTTTAGTTTTCCTAGAAGTTGCTTTATGAAAGTTGGCGCACCTCTGTTGGGTGCATATATGTTTAGGATAGATATTTCTTGTTGATGGATTGAGCCTTTTATCATTATGTAGTGGCCTTCTGTATCTTTTTTGATTTTTAATAGCTTGAAGGGTATTTTGTCTGAAATTAAGATCGCTACTCCTCCTTTCTTTTGTATTCCGTTCGCCTGAAAGTTTGTTTCCCATCCTCTTACTTTGAGTCTGTGAATGTCCTTTCTAGTGAGGTGAGTCTCTTGAAGGCAATAGATTGTTGCCTGATGATATTTTATCCATTTTGCCATTCTATATCTTTTCAGTGGTGCATTTGGTCCATTCACATTTAGGCTAATAATTGAAATGCGAGAGTTGATCCCTGTCATAAGGTTCTTACAGAGCTGTTCCTGTTTGTTGTCTGTCTTTGGGTTCTGGAGTTGGCTCATGTGTGTTTTTAATCTTTTGCCTATACTCTTGTGAAGAATGCTGTTGTTCTTTTTTCTTTTTCTTCTGTGTTCAGTACTTTCTTAAGTGTTTCTTGTAGAGGTGGTCTGGTGGCAGCATAGGTTCTTAGGGATTGGATATCTGGCAAAGGATTTCAATTCTCCCTCACTAATGAAGCTTAGTTTGGATGGGTAGGTTATTCTTGGTTGAAATTGTTTATCTTTTAGAACTTTGAAAATAGGGCTTCAGGCTCTCCTAGCCTGAAGGGTTTCTGTGGATAAATCTGCTGCTATTCTAATTGGTCTTCCCTGGTAGGTAGTCTGGCCTTTTTCTCTTGCTGCCTTTAGGTTTTTTTCTTTTATAGCTACTTTGTTTAGGCAAATTATTATGTGTCTGGGAGTTGTTCTTCTCATTTGTTGTGTTGCAGGAGTTCTCTGAATCTCTTGTGTTTGAATTTTTTCATCCTTGATGAGATGAGGGAAGTTTTCTTGAATGATTTCATGAAATGTTTGTTCCACTGTGGCTTCTGTTTCTCTCTCTGCCTCAGGAAGCCCAATTACTCTTAGGTTTGGTCTCTTGAAGTGATCATTCATCTCTTGAAGGTTTTGTTCTGTCTTTTTGAGCTTCTTTTCTATGCTTTTGACAGTTTGGGTTAGTTCTGTGTTTTGGTCTTTGAGCTCTGAGATTCTTTCTTCTTCTTGGCTAGTTCTGCTTTCCATGCTTATTAGTCTGTTATTCATTTCCATCACAGTATTTTTACTGCTGTTATTTCTGACATCAGCTCCTTCTATTTTCCTGTTGTCTCTTGTCAATTTTTTAAATGCTCTCCGTTAATGTCTTGATGTCTGGGTTTGTTGCATGTGACCAGTCATTCTGGGGGCTCTTCATTGTTTGTGTTCCAGAATCTGTTTTCTCAGTATCTGTTCTCCCAGGGGTCTGTGTGAGACCTATATTCTTATTTTGGTTTTTCTTCATTTGTGCGATTTCCCCCCCTCCCTATTTTTCCTTCCCTCCACATCACAGTCTTCTTTAATTCTGTTATTCAGGGGTAAAGGGATTGGTTTTACTTCTGTTTGTTCAATCTCCTCTTCTTTATATATGCCCTCTTACTTTGTTCAATTCTGGAGTTGCACTGTAGGTTGGGGGTGGTCCTTTTTGCAGTTTTGAGATTTACTTAAGGGGGAGCTGTGATTCAAAATCTGTCTGCAGGTCCTGGTATCCGCTGACAGGTGTGTGGATAATCTGGAACCCACTTCCCACTGCCTTGGAATCTGTCCATGCAGTGGGGCTGTAAGTTTACTCCCTGAAATGAAAAATGTGGTTAGCAGAGGAAAGAGAATGGAGCAGACAGTGGGTTGAAGTGGGGGGTGGAGAGATAGAGGAGTAAGGGGGGAAACAAACGCATGCCAACAAATGGAGAGAGAACCTATACTGAAACAGATAAAAACAATACACCACAGCTACAGACGAACCAACTCCCATAAAAAAATAAAACATAGTGATGCTAACATACAAGCTAACCAACCACCTTATTGGCGTGCTGTTACTCTATGCAAAGATATTTTTTACAGAGAGAAGAAATGAGAAGAAAAGGAAGAGAAAAAATGGAACAATATAGTAGGAATAGAATTAAGTCATTAAACTGACAGAATCAATGAAGCACACTCTGAGACTTTTCGTTTAAGTTCAATGTCCTTTCAGTTCTGAATTCTAGCTTTCTTTTCAAGCTGGTAAATTAGTTTGCAGTTAGGTTCAGTTGCCCCTGGTCTGCTGTGAAGGACAGTTCAGCTCACCCTCTGTTCACCACTCTGGCCTATGTCTTTCAATCTTGTTTCTCCCATTTCGGTGTTGTTACCTTGAATCGCCAGCAGGTGGTGCTATCTCAGCTGCTCGCCCCAGAGGCGGTGGGCCCAGACAGGAACTGGCAGAGACTGGAGATGGATGCCTGCCTCAGGGCACAGGCAGGAGTCTCACTGCGGGCAGGACGTCTCAGTCACAGGAGAGGTGGCAGCAATCCCAGCAGATCTTCCCTGAAGGGGCTTCAAGAACTGAAGTCGTGGATCGCCTCTGGCCTGGGTGGTGCGATGTGCTACCAGTGGCAGTGGCAGCTGTGGCGTCTGCACTACAGTGGTTGTCCAGTCTGCTACGATGCCCCAGCAGTGGCAAAAGCTGAGTTCCGTATGAAGAGCAGGCTGCAATTTTGGGGTCCGCAGTCCCTGGGGTGAGAGCCAGAGACCCACTGCAGTTCTCCTTTGCAGAGCGTTTCACAGACCAGGTTTCCCCATCGCCATCTTGCCAGAAATCCCAGTCATTTTCTTATAGTATTACATTGGATGTTCAAGGTCCATCACATGAGTGAAAACATGTGATACTCAGATCTTTGTTTCTGTGAGAGGTCGCTCTGTATTATAGATTCTAGTTCCATCAAGGTTGCTGCGAAATTCATGATTTTCTTCTTCTTTATGCCTGCGTAGTATTCCATCATGTATATGTACCACATTTTTTAAATCCAGTCCTCTTTTGATGGGCAGCATGGTTGCTTCCAGGTTCTTGCTATTGTGAACAACGCTGTGATAAACATATGTGTGCAGGTATCTATTTATCGAGTGATTTGAGTTCTTCAGGATATATTCCCAGTAGGGGGATTGTGGGATCCTATGGGAGGTTGATATTTAGAGCTATTAGGAATCACCACACTGCTTTCCACAGAGGTTGCACTAGTTTACACTTCCACCAACAGGGTACAAGTATGCCCTTTTCACCACACCCTCTCCAGCAGCTGTTATTTTTTGAGTTGCTGATAATTGTCATTCTGGCTGGAGTTACATGGTATCTCAGTGTGGTTTTGATTTGCATCTCTCTGATGATTAGTGAGGTTGAGCATTTCTTCATGTGTCTGTTTCCTGCTCGGATGTCTTCCTTTGTGAAGTGTCTGTTCATATCTTTTGCCCATTTTATAATGGGGTTGTTTGTTTTTTTCTTTTCAGCACGTTTGAGTTCCTTGTAGATGCAAGATGTTAGGCCTTTGTCAGACCTGTTGTTGGGAAATACTTTTTCCCAGTCTGCAGGCTCTCTCCCTGCTCTCTTGATGGTTTCTTTGACTTTGCAGAAGCTTGTCAGTTTAATGAGGCCCCACTTGTCTATCCACTCTCTTATGACCTCTGGGTTTCAGGTTTTGTTCAGGAATTGGATGCCAGTTCCAATTTCCATGAGTGTATGTCCTTCATTTTCTAAGGTTCTTATGGTTTGAGGTTCTACATTTAGGTCTCTGATCCATTTGAAGTTAATTTTTGTGTATGGGGAAAATAGGGGTCCTGTTTCAATCTTCTGTGTATGGACAGCCAGTTTTCCCAGCCCCATTTACTGAATAGGTTCTCCTCTCCCAGTGGTAGGCGGTGGAGGCTTTCTCGAAGATGAGTTGTTTGAGAAATTGAGGTTTTGCTTCTGGAATCTCAATTCTATTCCATTGATCTATATACCTGTTCCTATACCAATAGCAAGCTGTTTTTGATGATTGTAGCTTTAAGTAACGTTTGAAGTCTTGTAAGGTGATACCACCTGCTTTGTTTTTTTTTGCTGAGGATTTTTCTGGCTATTCTTGGACGTTTGTGTTTCCATATGAATTCCTGTGTTGTTTTTTCTAGGTCTGAGAAGAATGTTGCTGGTAATTTGATGGGTATTGCATTGAATTCGTAGATTGCCTTAGGTACGATGGACATTTTCACAATGTTGATTCTTCCAATCCATGAGCATGGGATATTTTTCCACTTGTTTGTGTCATCTTTGATTTCTTTGAGCAGTGTTTTATAGTTTTCATAGTAAAGGACTTTCACATCTCTGGTTAGGAAGATGCCAAGGTATTTCATTTTTTTTGTGGCTATTGTGAATGGAATTGTGTTTTTTTTTTTGGTTTCTGTTTGTTATTATTGGTGTAAAGAAATGCGATTGTCTTTTGCACATTTATTTTGTATCCTGAGACTTTTCCAAAAGCCTTTATCAGTAAAGAGGTTTTTGACAGATTCTCTTGGGTTTTCAAGGTACACAATCATATCTTCTGCAAAGAGAGATAACTTGACTTCCTCTTTTCCTATTTGGATACTCCTGATTTCCTTCTCCTCTCTGATTGCTTGAGCCAGGACTTCCAATACTATGTTGAACAGGAGGGATGTAAGTGGGCATTGTTATCTTGTCCAGTTCTTATGGGAAATGGTTCCAATTTTTGTCCATTTAGGAGTATGTTGGCTGTGGGTTTCTGGTAGATGTCTTTTACTATTTTTAGGTATGTTCCTCGTATGCCCAGATATTCGAGGGTTTTTATCAAGAAGTGATGCTGGATTTTATCAAAAGCTTTTTCTGCATCTAATGATATAATCATGTGGTTTTTGTTTTGACATTTGTTGATGTATTTAATTACATTTATGGTTTTACAAATGTTCAACCAGCCTTGCATCCCAGGGATGAAGCTTACTTAGTCATGATGGAAAATTTTTGTGATGTATTGTTGAAACCAGTTTGCTAGGATCTTGTTGAGAATTTTAGCATCTATGTTCATCAAAGATATTGGCCTGTAGTTCCCTTTCTTTGTTCGATCTTTATCTGTCTTGGGTATCAATATAATGTTAGCTTTGTAAAATGATTTGGAGAGAGTTCCTTCTTTTTCAGTCACTTGGAATACCTTCAGTAGGATTGATATCATCTCCTCCTTAAATGTCTTGTGGTATTCTGCTGCAAAGTCATCTGGACCAGGGCTATTTTTTGTAGGTAGTTTTCTTATTACATAGTCGATGTCCTTGATTGTTATTGGATATTTAGGGTCTTAATTTCTTTTTGCTCCAACCTAGGTAGGTTGTGTGATATCAAAAAGTCCTCCATTTCCTTAAGGTTTTCAAGTTTGCTTCCATGTAAGTGTACATAATAGTCTAATGATCTTTTCTTCAGTGTCAGATGTGACTTTATATTTTGTGGTTCTGATTGTACTTATTTGGGTTTTTTCTCTTTTTTTCTTGATCATTCTAGGTAGGGGACCATTGATCTTGTTTATCCTTTTGAAGAACCAGCTTTTTGTTTCATTGATTTTTTTGTATTATCTTTTTGTCTTCTATGTCCTGGATTTGGGCTTTTATTTTGGTGATCTGGATTCTTCTGCTGAAATTAGGGTTTTTGTGGTCTTGCTTTTCCAGCTTCCTTAGTTATCTTGTTAGGCTGTTAATTTTTGATCCTTCCATTTTCTTCATGTGTGTTTGTAGGAATATAAATTCCCCTCTTACTACAGCTTTTAAGGTATCCCAGAGATTTTGGTAAGATGTTTCTTAATTTTCATTTGTTTCCAAGTATCTTTTGATCTCTGTTTTGATTTCATTATTGACCCAGGAGTTGTTTAGCATCATGGTGTTTTCACGTCTTTGTGGGTTTTGGAGGGACCTTGGTTTTGTTAATGTCTATTTTTATTTCACCATGGTCCAAGAAGGTGCATGGTAGTATTTCCGTCCTTTAAATTTGCTTACGCTTGATTTATTTTCAATTATGTGGTCGATCTTAGAATGCGTTCCATGCGGTGATGAGTAGAATGTGTATTCTGTGATCTTTGGATGGAGTGTTCTGTAGGTATCAATTAAGTCCATTTGGTCCAGAGTCACATTGAGGTTCTGTATCTCCTTGTGGATTTTTTGTCCTGATGATCTGATTAGGGTTGTGAGTGGGGTATTAAAGTCCCCATTTATGATGGTGTCGGAGTCAATATGTTTCTTTGGTTTTCCTAGAAGTTGTTGTATGAAAGTTGGTGCACATATGTTGGGTGCATATATGTTTAGGACAGATATTTCTTGTTGATGGAGTGAACCTTTTATCATTATGTAGTGGCCCTCTGTATATTTTTAAATTTTTGATAGCTTAAATGGTATTTTGCCTGAAATTGGGATCGTGACTCCTCCGTTCTTTTGTGTTTCATTCACCTGTAAACTTGTTTCCCATCCTCTTACTTTGAGTCTGTGTATGTCCTTTCTAGTGAGATGGGTCTCTCGAAGGCAATATATTGTTGCCTGGTGATATTTTATCCATTTTGCCATTCTATGTCTTTACAGTGGTGCGTTTAGTCCATTCAAATTCAGGCTAATTATTGAAATGTAAGAGTTCGTCCCTATCATAGAGTTCTTATAGAGTTGTTGTTCTTCCACTTGTTTTTTTTGTCTTTTTTTTGGTTTTGGGGTTGGTTCATGTATATTTTATTCTTTTTCCTGTACTCTTGTGAAGAATGTTGTTCTTTTTTTCCTTTTATTCTCTGTTTAGTACTTTCTTAAGTATTTCATATAGAGGTAGTTTTGTGGCAGCATAAGTTCTTAGGGATTGGATATCTGGGAAAAATTTTAATTCTCCCTTGCTGATGAAGCTTGGCTAGGCCTGGTAGGTTATTCTTGATTGAAATTGTTAATCTTTTATGACTTTGAAGATAGGTCTCCAAACTCTCCTAGCCTTCAGGATATCTGTGGACAAATCTGCTGCTATTCTGAT
>NW_007249928.1:834064-839187 GCF_000164805.1 Carlito syrichta | reverse complement strand
TTTTCATGCTTATCAGTTTGTCATTTATTTCATTCACAGTATTCTTTATTACTGTTATCTTGATAGCAGCTCCTTCCTAGTTTCTTCTTGTGCCTCCTCCATTCTTTTTAATCTCTCCATTAATGTCTCGATATCTAGGTTTGTAGTTTGAGACCCTTCATTCTAGGCTCTTCATTGTTTGCATTCCGAAGTCAGTTTCTCAGTGTCTGCCCTCCCAGGAGTCTGGGAGAGACCCATACTCTTCTTTTTGTTTTTCTTCATTTATGTAGATTTTTCTCTCTCTTCCCCTTTCCCTCCTCTTCTTTAATTTTGTTTTTGAGGGAAGGTGGGTTTGCTTTTATTTCTCTTCTGCAAATCCTGTTCTTCCCTATGAGGCTCTTCTGGCTTTTTTACTTTGAGGTTGTAGTGTAGGCTGCAATATGTACTTTTTGCTGTTTTGAGGTTTAATTGTCAGGGGAAGCTGTGGTTCAGAATGTATATGCTGATTCTAGCATCCACGAATTGGTGTATGAGCACACTGGAACCTATTTCCCTCTGCCTTACAATCTATCCATGTAGCAGTATGTAGTCTTCGTTCCTAGATTAAAATGGGGGTATAAAAGAGGAAAATAATGGAGGAAGGGGGGTTCAATAGGAAGTTAGAGAGAGAGAGAGAGAAGAGCGAGAGGGACAACAGACATTTGTTGTCCGGAAAGAAGTGAAAAAAGACATGTAAGAAAGATTCCCTAAAGAATACTGATAGCTATACAGAGACAGACCAATAAAATCATGACACAGTGTAAGTCAGAAGGCAAACAACAAAGGTGATAGAAACAAACAGTCAAAATGACAAGATCATAAGTCAAAATAAGAGATCAGGGTAAAGTCACTTTAGCTCTGATCTCCGGCCTCTTCCCTTTGTTTTTCATTGCAGGTGGGTAGATTTACTCACAGTTTGGGTTTGGTTGCCTGGGAGTTGCTTTTGTCTAATTCAGCATAAGGGTGTGGCTTTTTCTCCTGTTTAGCAACGTTACCTTGGGAACCGAGGTGGGAGTTGTTGGTAGGTGGGTGGGGCAATGGAAATCTCTGCCTGGAGAATGGCAGAGGCAAGTTCTCTTTCATAGATCCTCTCCGCTTGTCTTGATTCCCAAGGTTCGGGTCACATGCTTAGTGCCTCAGTCACAGTGGGCCCAGAGCTCCAGAGCTACAAAGCTTCCAACGGGCAGGTGGTGAGTGGCGAGAGTGGCCCTGGGCCCCCCACAGGGTACTTCAGCCAGGAATGGGACTGGTGTCTCTGAGAGGTGGGCGCCCAGAGCCTCCCTGAGTGACTGGTGGCTTGGTGCTTGGTGCCAGGCGAGAGATGATGTAGCCAGGTAGTGAGCTGAGACCCAAGACTCCCACGTACGTGGTGGAACAGCAGCAGCAGGGGGCCACAATATCTGGTCCTGCGTGGGACTGAAGGTCTGCGGGCCTTGAGCCAGCATGGCTGGTGGTGGGCTGGGGCATGGGGGAAAAAAAGTAAGAGTCTTTTTGGGAACTCACATTCAGAGAATCTCACGAGTCCACCTATCCCTTCGCCACCTTGCCCCTCCTCTGATAATTTTTGAATAAATGAATATATTAAGTGATAATTACCTTTTAAGTTATCAGTAAACCATAAATTATTCCATACAGATAAACATATCTTTTAAAAAGATCATTCCAACCTTAGCTTGGGAATTCTCTTTGGTGATAAATTTGAGTCTCTTACATTGTACTGTAGTGTAACTATTTGTGAAGAGAGGTGCCATTTTTCACTATCCCTACTTAAATACTTTCTACACTTTTCTTCCAACTTATTCCATAATTGTGGTTGTGTTTCAAGGCTCTGATATTGACCTTCTGCTCTCTTCCTGATACATTTATCCTCTTGGCAAGTTATTTAATGTCTGGCTTCAACTATCATCTCCTTTTAGTTACTTCTCAAATCTATCTTTCTCTTCCTATCCTAAGGACCCTAGTATGGTGACAGTGTTTTCAAATATGGATGGAATGCCATCACCTAGGTCTATTTAAATAAACTCAAAAATCAATATTTCACAAAAGAATGGTCATCTATTTTACTACTCAGACCACCTGCTCTTTCCAATTTCCCTCTCCATTCTTGCCATTTGTGTGTACTTTTATCGTCCCAGTCCCCTATGACTTGGAATCTTCTTTCTCACTCCTTCCTTTTTTATCCTTCATGTTCGTTCTTTCCCCAAATCCTGTTAAATATCTCCTTTGAATACCTTTGAGAGTCAATCCCTCTTTGTGACCTCAGTCAATGATCTGGTGTTGGACTTTATCTAGTCCTAAATATTAGATTACTTCTACATTATTATCATAGCCTCCTAATTGTTCCCCTGGTACTACTGTTGTTAGTAATGATGATAATAATGATGACTATTAGCATAAAGAGCTGCTATTTATGAACTGTTGTGTGCTAGACATTATACTAATATACTTTTTGAATATTAGCTCATTTGATTCTCATATCAACCTGATGATACATTGATACCCCCATTTTAGAGATTAAAAACTTTTGGCTCAGAGAGTTTGCATAACTTGTCTATGCTCTCATAGCTAATGCATTAAAAATACCCTGCATTTCTCTATCAGGCTAATGCATTCTTTTCACTGTGCCACTCATTCAAAAACACGTGGAGATGTACATTGCCTGTGATGCAGTGAATTTCTTTTTCTGGTACCAAGGCCCTGCATGATCTTGTACCAACTCTTTGCTCCATACAAGGTGATTGATCATCATTTCCCCCTCTGTCTTCAATGTTCACTCCTACTTTATGATTTCCTCTAAACCTTGGAAACCCTTCCATTATCTCTTCACACCTTGTCTATACTGTAGGGTCTAGTTCATCTCCCATTTCTCCATGAAGTCTTCTCTAAATAGTCCAACACATAATGAGGTCTTATTTTTTTTCTTACCAGGTCTGACAATTAGTCTGTGTGTTATACCACTTAGCACTCTATGGTGTACTCTTGTAATACTTTCTAGTATGAGTTGATTTAAGAAAACTTTTTATTTATTTATTTTGCTTTTTAAAACTAGTTTTAATTTTATTTTAATGATGTGGGATACAATTTAGGCTTATGCATACAAGTGATCATCATACAGGTAAAGTTTGGGCCTCCTATTGGTCCCCACTTCACCTGATTTGACATCAGGTACCCTTACTGATGTTATATGTTTCCCTCCACCCGGCAGTGTCCGGCTTTTGCCAATCCCTTTCTTATAGTGTTATGGTAAAAGTTCAGGGTTCGCTTATGAGTGAGAACATGTGGTACTCTTTAATTTTAGTAAATTTTTTTTGATAATCTTTTAATCACCTTACCTCCTCACTATTCTGCCTCCTAGGCATCTAATATCTTCATGCTATTCTTACCCCTACCAAACTGCTAATATATCCTGCTCACTCTTTTCAAGTCTTTCCAAGTAGACGTTACCTGTTATGAACCCACCTTTTATAATGCCCTTTTATCCAAACTCAGCTAGGTAGGTTTAAAAAACCTATATAAAGATATATGTGATTGTCTGCCTTTTCACGAGGGCTGTACTTGAACAGTGACTGTTTATAAAGCCATATCTGCTTTGGTCTCTGAAATTTCAAAAAGTTGAAAGTGTGGAATATAAGCTGGGCAAGTTGGCTCATGCAGCACTTTGGGAGGCGGAGGTGAGAGGATTGCCTAAACTCAGGGGTCTAAGACCAACCTGAGCAACATAGTGAGACTTCATCTCTACAACAAATCAAAAATTAACTGGGCATGGTGGTGCATACCTGTGGTTCCATCTACTTGGAAGGTTGAGGTGGAAGGATTGCCTGAGCCCAGCAGGTCAAGACTGTGGTGGCCATGAGTGTGCCACTGCACTCCAGCCTGGGTGACAGAGTGAGACTGATTCAAAAAAAAAAGGAAAAAAGAAAGAAAGAAAAAAGAAAAAGTAAAAGAAAGTGTGGAATATAGAAGAGGAAACTAAAGAATCTCAGGGAGTAGAAATGGATATATGCTGGGACAGGTAAACCTTCCTGGCACTCATTAAAACATATCATGTGGGTCACATCCAATTCTGCCAGAGAATGAAGTTAAATCTGGCTGCAGTGTTTTCAGGATTTTCCTCTGTGGCAGTAGTTCTCTGCTTATACCCTGCAGGGTATTGCCTTGGTGCTTTTCCCCCAATTGTCTAGAGACTACTTCTCAAAACTGCATATATACCATTTTCAGATTAATGTGCAGGTTTTATTTAAATACAAATATGCTTAAAGAGCATGACTGAATTCATAATAGCTTTTGCTCATAATCGATTTTCATAATCAGTGCACACTACAAGTATGATTGCTATCATGGGCAAATCCACATAATATTGTGATGTTTTATAAGGGTCCCTTTAAAAGAATCTTCAGCTGGAATTACATCAAAAAATCTCAGAGGGAAAAGACTGTGTCTTCCACTTCGTTTACTTTCCCCAGGACATGCTATAACACTAGTATGATGGAATTTTGAATGAATAATAGAAGGAAGAAGTTGGATGAGGAATTTCTTTTTCTGTATTCCAGTCCTTTTATTTGTTATGCAAGAGTATCAGATAAGGTGATATCTGAGTTCCTTTCTACATTTGCCTTCCTAGGTTGATGTGTACTTGAATATAATTCAAATGCTTAACCATTTCCTTGGCACTAGGGAATGTTTGAGAAAAGCCAACTCTTCTTAGTATGGTTCTTAGCATTCATGTGAACTTCATTTATCTATTCCCAAAAGTATTATGAATCATGGAAAGTTGCAGGAAGGTTTGAAAAGCTTTCTGAATTTAACTACATAACCTCATTGTTTGGAGTAAAAGTTAAGGGTAAGCCAGATTCACCTGGAGGGTGGTGAATTTTGAATTAACCATCTCTGTGGAATAAGGCCTCAACTCATCTCCTGAACACAGATTCTTAAGACTTGAAAAGTGGTAAAAAAATGACATCTAACAAGTATGATTTTTTTTCTTGCTTAGCAACATTAACACCACTCCAAGCCTAGCACAATTGATCAGATTGCTTTTTTCTTTTTCTTTCTTTCTTTCTTTCTTTCTTTCTTTCTTTCTTTCTTTCTTTCTTTCTTTCTTCCTT
>NW_007249928.1:804597-834044 GCF_000164805.1 Carlito syrichta | reverse complement strand
TCCTTCCTTCCTTCCTTCCTTCCTTCCTTCCTTCCTTCCTTCCTTCCTTCCTTCCTTCCTTCCTTTCGAGTTGGAGTCTCACTCTTGTCACTCAGGCTGGAGTGCAGTGGCATGCTTATGGCCATCTCAGCCTTGACCTGCTGGGCTTAGGCAGTCCCTTCAAGTAGCCTTCCAAGTAGCCTCAGCCTTCCAAGTAGCTGGATCTACAGATGCATGCCCCCACACCTGGCTAGTTTTTGTGATTTATTGTAGAAATGAGGTCTTACCAAGTTTCCCAGGCTGGTCTCAAACTCCCAGCCTCAGGCAATCCTCTCACATTGGTCTCTCAAAGCGCTGGGATTACAAACTGAGCTGCTGTGCCCAGTCAATGATCAGATTTCAAGTGAACTACTCCCTCTGTCTAATTTGGTACAGAAAATAACTTCTTGCTCATCTGACCATAGATAGCCACTTGGGTCATATAGCTTCTTTAGTTCTCTCTCTTCTTTCCTAATAGCTAGTTACTCCTGGTTTGCAATCCAGATTCTGTCTCTCATTGTCTATATGATCTTGGACTTGCATTTTTACTGTTTTGATCCTTAGTTTGCTCATTTGTAAAACTAGTTACATTATCGATAGAATTAGAAATAGTGGCATATTAAGATACCTAGAGATGTATCAGGTTTATAATATGCATTTAGTAAATGAAGTTGAAATTGTTATTCCTTCCTTTGTTTCTTTTCCTTTTTTCCTCTCCTTGCGCCCCATCTCTATCTTGAGGAGAAAAATTATTTTTACCAACTATCTTGGAAAAGACTAAACTTGAAAATGGAAATATCAGCCACTCAGTCAGGGTGTCCAGTTTTCCCCTGAATTCTTTCCCTCTGTAATTTGGGATTTCAGGCTTGAAAATGGGGCACTAATTTTGGGTGCTTGGTGGCAAGTAACAATTTGGGAAGAAATTAATCTATGTCCATTGCTTCTTTTCAGTTGGTTTAGTCCTGGGGATCTGGATTAGGAGTTGCATCTCATGTGGGTTGTTCCTGCAAAGTTATTTCTGAATCTCCTAGATTTACAAATCATTTGGTACCCAGCTGTTATGCTGCATGATTCATGGTTATTGGTGCCTTGCTTCAAATGCTTGTCAGCAGTTTCTTCCCTGTGGTTGCCTTGTGATTCAGTTGTTTTCAGTATGGTGTGCATCTCCTCATATTCATTTGGACTCTGCCTCCCCCACTTTTGTCATGGAACAAATGAGTCAGTGTCTAATGGTGTTGGCTTACCATCCAGTTACTTCAAATTTCCTCTGATTGGTGCCAGAGAAGATGCTGCTGCTGGCTCACAGAGATACTGGCTTTCCTGCTGCCAAACTGCCCTGAGAAGGGGTAAAAAAAATCACATTTCTTAAAATGAATATTCAGGAAACATTCTGTGTAGACAAGGCCAAGAGAAAGGGCATTCTTGTTCAGTAGATGGCGGTGTAGTCTGGCTTGAAGAAGCACAGCAAACTCATGCATGTATTTGTAGTGCTTTATTGTGATACCTTTGACAGCTTTGACTTGAGATTTTAGTCTAAGTATTTTAGTACCTTTTGTCTGTGCTCTTTTTAAAAAAAGCCCTTCATTTTGTTAGAAACTTCTCTCTTGGTAGTGGTTGACATGTGTTTGTGGCAAGATCTGAAGCTTTTGGGAGCTGGGTGGCTAATTGCTCTTAGTTGGACATCTTGCCAGGTAGGCTGTACTTCTGTTTTCCAGCTGTAGTGGAAGGAGAGGTTATCTTCCTGCTTTATCAGTGTGAAGCACTTTCTGAGCCCATGAATCTTACTAGTTTCTCTGTGGAGAAGGAAGCTCCTTGGACCCAGTGTGTCAACTCTGTTGGAGTCCATTCAGCCTTCAGAGAATAGCACACTTAATATGGCTGAGCTGAAACTGCAATAATATGGTGTGCTCTGACAAATTGAAAACAGGGCAAATCCCAAACTCTTTCTCTATACCTTGTCTCCCACTGCATAGCCTTTTTACAGAATGGCTTATTTCTCAATATAAGTAGAAATCTTTGAAAACCTTGTCTTTTCAGTAAGAAGCCTACTATCCAACATGAGGCCTTGGCAGGAAGAAGAAAGTATGCCTAGCTAGGCCACAGACAGTGTTATCCTTGGAAATATTGCTGGCTGTTTGACTGGGATTGATAGGGCAGAGCAAGGTCTTGGATTTCCTACTCTTGTTTCATAAGCTTTTCAGAATTATGAATATTACACTTTGAGTATAGGTTTGGAACTTTGCAAGTTCTGCTTATGTGGCTCTGTTCCTTATTTCCATGCTGCTGACCAGATGCTTGCAGATGTGTGCACATGATCCTGAGGAGGCCAGGGTGAGACAGTAGGTGATTGAGCACCCACTCTCTTTACCTCAGACTGTATTAGGAGACTATCAAAGTATGTACAATTGATTGTCATTATTTATGATAGTTATTTGCTATAAAGTTGCCCAAAACAATGAATTAAGTTAGGTTAGGTTCTTATGAGCTGATTTGTCAACCTATCAATACATTACCATGTTTTATGTGTGATTCTGTTTAAGGACACCTTATTTAATATATATTGTTGATTCATTAACATTGTACTCAGAGTCAACAGCCACATTCAGCCTGAATGAAGCTTACATAAACAAATTTTCTTCATAAAACACATCACAGACTTTTGCATTTACTAAGACTAGACAGCACTTTAGCACTATGCGTGGGGCCATTTACAATAGTGAAATAACCAGAAAAACAACCCACAAAAAATGTGAAAAACATGGCATAATATAGAACATTAAAAACTACTTGTTTACATTGTGAGAACTAAAATAAGGCAGAGTATTGCTTTGTTCTATCTCAGCTAGGAATGTGAACATTGGTGACTTGTATTTTTCACCAATGTGCATATGTGCATGCCTGTGAATCACTGTAAAGGTACCATAAGTATTGATTTGGAAGTTTACAAATAAATTTTAAGGAGTAGGGAATTTCCTTTTTTTTTTTAATCAATATTTTTTATTATGATGGTGTGGGGTACGGTTAAGGGTTAGGTATACAAATACGTTTTATTCAGGCACCCTGTTGATAAGAGGTGTTTCCCCATCCCCAGACAGATATTTGCTACTGTTAATCCCATCTCCCCCCCCATAGTTTCCCACTACTGTCAGTCATTTTCATATAGTATTACATTGTATATTCGAGGTCTATTATATGAGTGAGAACATGTGATACTTGGATCTTTGTTTCTGTGAGAGGTCACTCAGTATTATAGACTCTAGTTCCATCCAGGTTGCTGTGAAATTCATGATTTTGTTCTTTTTTATGGCTGCGTAGTATTCCATTGTGTATATGTACCACATTTTTTTTTCTTAATCTAGTCTTCTTTTGATGGGCAGCATGGTTGCTTCCAGGTTCTTACTATTGTGAACAATGCTGTGATAAACATACGTGTGCAGGTATCTTTTTTATCGAGTGATTTGAGTTCTTCAGGATATATTCCCAGTAGGGGGATTGCGGGGTCATATGGGAGGTTGATATTTAGAGCTTTTAGGAATCGCCACACTGCTTTCCACAGAGGTTGTACTAGTTTAAACTCCCACCAATAGTGTAGAAGTGATCCCTTTTCGTCACACCCTCTCTAGCAGCTGTTATTTTTTGAGTTGTTGATAATTGCCATTCTGACTGGTGTTAGGTGGTATCTCAGTGTGGTTTTGATTTGCATCTCTCTGATGATTAGTGAGGTTGAACATTTCTTCATGTGTCTGTTGGCTGCTCGGATGTCTTCCTTTGTGAAGTGTCTGTTCATATCTTTTGCCCATTTTACAATGGGGTTGTTTTTTTTTTTTCTTTTCAGCACGTTTGAGTTCCTTGTATATCCAAGATGTTAAGCCTTTGTCAGACCTGGTGTTGGGAAATACTTTTTTCAGTCTGTAGGCAGTCTCCCTGCTCTCTTGTTGGTTTCATTGACTTTGTAGAAGCTTGTCAGTTTAATAAGTTCCACTTGTCTATCTTCTCTCTTATGACCTGTGGGTTTCAAGTTTTGTTCAGGAATTGAAGGCCAGTTCTGATTTCCATGAGGGTATGTTCTTCATTTTCTAAGTTTCTTATGGTTTGAGGTTTTACATTTAGGTCTCTGATCCATTTGGAGTTAACCTTTGTGCATGGGGATAGATAGGGGTCCTATTTCAATCTTCTGCATGTGGTCAGCCAGTTTTCCCAGCACCATTTACTGAATAGGTTCTCCTGTCCCCAGTGGTAGGTGGTGGAGGCTTTATTGAATATGAATTGGTTGAGAAATTGAGGTTTTGCTTCTGGAATCTCAATTCTATTCCATTGTTCTATATGCCTGTTCCTATACCAATACCAAGCTGTTTTGATGATTGTAGCTTTATAGTAAAGTTTGAAGCCTGGTAATGTGATACCACCTGCTTTGTTTTTTTTTTTGCTGAGGATTGTTCTGGCTATTCTTGGACGTTTGTGTTTCCATATGAATTCCTGTGTTGTTTTTTCTAGGTCTGAGAAGAATGCTGCTGGTAATTTGATGGGTATTGCATTAAATCTGTAGATTGCCTTAGATAAGATGGACATCCTCACAATGTTGATTCTTCCAATCCATGAGCATGGGATATTTTTCTACTTGTTTGTGTCATCTTTGATTTCTTTGAGCAGTGTTTTATAGTTTTCATTGTAAAGGGCTTTCACGTCTCTGGTTAGGAAGATGCCAAGGTATTTCATTTTTTTTGTGGCTATTGTGAATAGAATTGTAGTTTTTATTTGAGTTTCTGTTTGTTGATTATTGGTGTAAAGAAATGCGATTGTCTTTTGCACATTTATTTTGTATCCTGAGACTTTGCCAAAGGCCTTTATCAGTGTAAGGAGGTTTTTGACAGATTCTCTTGGGTTTTCAAGGTACACAATCATATCATCTGCAAAGAGAGATAAATTGACTTCTTCTTTTCCTATTTGGATATCCCTGATTACCTTCTCTTCTCTGATTGTTCAAGCCAGGACTTCCAATACTGTGTTGAACAGGAGGGGTGAGAGTGGGCATCCTTGTCTTGTTCCAGTTTCAGGGGAAATGGTTCCAATTTTTGTCCATTTAGGAGTGTGTTGGCTATGGGTTTCTTGTAGATGGCTTTTACTATTTTGAGGTATGTTTCCTGTATGCCTAGATGTTCAAGGATTTTTATCAAGAAGGGGTGCTGGATTTTATCAAAAGCTTTTTCTGCATCTAATGATATAATTATGTGGTTTATGTTTTGACATCTGTTGATGTATTTAATTACATTTATGGTTTTACGAATGTTGAACTAGCCTTGCATCCCAGCAATGAAGCCTACTTGGTCATGATGGATGATTTTGAGATGTAATGTTGAATCTGGTTTGCTAGGATCTTGTTGAGAATTTTAGCATCTATGTTCATCAAAGATATTGGCCTATAGTTCACTTTCTTTGCTGGATCTTTACTTGACTTGGGTATCAATGTGATGTTTGCTTCGTAAAATGATTTGGTTGAGTTCCATCTTTTTCAATCGCTTGGAATACCTTCAGTAGTATTGGTATCTGCTCCTCCTTAAATGTCTTATAGAATTCTGCTGGAAAGCCATCTGGATCAGGGCTTTTTTTTGTAGGTAGTTTTCTTATTATGTAGTCGAGTTCCTTGATTGTTATTGGTCTATTTAGGGTCTTAATTTCATCTTGTTCCAACCTAGGCAGGTTGTGTGATGTCAGAATGTCCTCCATTTCCTTAAGATTTTCAAGTTTGTTTCCATACAAGTGTTCGAAGTAGTCTCTAATGATCTTTTGTATTTCTTCAAGGTCAGATGTGACTTCATTTTTTGTGTTTCTGATTGTTCTTATTTGGATTTTTTCTCGTTTTTCTTGGTCAGTCTAGCTAGAGGACCATCGATCTTGTTTATCCTTTCAAAGAACCAGCTTTTTGTTCCATTGATTTTTTTGTATTATGTTTTTGTCTTCTATGTCCTGGATTTGGGCTTTTATTTTGGTGATCTGGATTCTTCTGCTGAAATTAGGGTTTTTGTGGTCTTGCTTTTCCAGCTTCCTTAGGTGGCTTGATAGGCTGTTAACTTGTGTTCCTTCCATTTTCTTCATGTGTGTTTGTAGGGATATAAATTCCCCTCTTACTCCAGCTTTTAAGGCATCCCAGAGATTTTGGTAAGATGTTTCTTTATTTTCATTTGTTTCCAGGTATCTTTTGATCTCTGTTTTCATTTCATCGTTGACCCAGGAGTTGTTTAGCATCATGTTGTTTAGTGTCCATGTCTTTGTGGGTTTTGGAGGGACCTTGGTGGTGTTAATGTTTATTTTTATTCCACTGTGGTCCGAGAAGGTGCATGATAGAATTTTCGTCCTTTTAAATTTGCTTATGCTTGATTTATGGCCAATTATGTGGTCAATCTTAGAATACATTCCATGAGGTGATGAGTAGAATGTTTATTCTATGGTCTTTGGATCGAGTGTTCTGTAGGTATCACTTAAGTGCATTTGGTCCAGAGTTACAATGAGGTTCCGGATCTCCTTGCTGATTTTTTTCCTGATGATCTGTCTGGGGTTGTGAGTGGGGTATTAAAGTCCCCAGTTATTATGGTGTTAGAGTTAATATCTTTCTTTAGTTTTCCTATAGTTGTTGTATGAAAGTTGGTGCACCTATGTTGGGTACATATATGTTTAGGATAGATATTTCTTGTTGACGGAGTGAACCTTTTATCATTATGTAGTGGCCCTCTGTATTTTTTTAAATTTTTGATAGCTTTAATGGTATTTTGTCTGAAATTAGGATCATGACTCCTCCCTTCTTTTGTGTTCTGTTCACCTGAAAATTTGTTTCCCATCCTCTTACTTTGAGTCTGTGCATGTCCTTTCTAGTGAGATGGGTCTCTTGAAGGCAGTATATTGTTGCCTGGTGATATTTTATCCATTTTCCCATTCTATGCCTTTTCAGTGGTGCATTTAGTTCATTCACATTCAGGCTAATTATTGAAATGTGAGTGTCCATCCCTATCATAGAGTTCTTATAGCATTGTTCTTCCACTTGTTTTTTTTTTTGTCTTTCTTTTGGTTTTGGTGTTTGTTCATGTATATTTTATTCTTTTCCCTGGACTCTTGTGAAGAACATTGTTCTTTTTTCCTTTTCTTCTGTGTTTAGTACTTTCTTAAGTGTTTCATGTCGACGTGGTTTGGTGGCAGCATAAGTTCTTAGGAATTTGATATCTGGGAAAGATTTTAATTCTCCCTCGCTGATGAAGCTTAGCTTGGCTGGGTAGGTTATTCTTTGTTGAAATTGTTTATCTTTTAGGACTTTGAAGAAAGGGCTCCAAGTTCTCCTATCCTGCAGGGTTTCTGTAGGTAAATCTGCTGCTATCCTTATTGCTCTTCCATGGTAGGTGATCTGGCCTTTTTCTCTCGCTGCCTTTAGGATTTTTTCTTTTATACCTCCTTCGTTTAGGCAAATTATTATGTGTCTAGGGTTTGATCTTCTCATTTGTTGTCTTGCAGGGGTTCTCTGAATCTCTTGTGTTTGAATTTTTGCATCATTGATTAGATAAGGGATGTTTTATTGAATGATCTCATGGACAGTTTGTTTCAGTGTGGTCTCTGTCTCTCTTTCTACCTCAGGAAGGCCAATTGCTCTTAGGTTCAGTCTCTTGAAGTAATCGCTCATCTCTTGAAGGTGTTTTTGAGCTTATTTTCTGTGTTTTTGAGCTTATTTTCTGTGTTTTTTAAGAGTTTGGGTTAGTTCTATATTTTGGTCCTCAAGCTCTGAGATTCTTTCTTCTGCTTGGGTAATTCTGCTTTCCATGCTTATCAGTTTGTTATTTATTTCATTCACAGTATTCTTTATTACTGTTATCTCTGATAGCAGCTCCTTCCTAGTTTCTTCTTGTGTCTCCTCCATTCTTTTTAATCTCTCCATTAATGTCTCGATATCTAGGTTTGTAGTTTGAGACCCTTCATTCTGAGGGTTCTTTATTGTTTGCATTCTGAAGTCAGTTTTCTCAGTGTCTGCCCTCCCAGGGGTCTGTGAGAGACCCATACTCTTCTTTTGGTTTTTCTTCATTTATGTAGATTTTTCTCTCTCTCCCCCTTTCCCTCCCCTTCTTTAATTTTGTTTTTGAGGGAAGGTGGGGTTGCTTTTGTTTCTCTTCTGCAATATCCTCTTCTTCCTTATCAGGGTCTTCTGACTTTGTTCACTTTGAGGTTGGAGTAGGCTGCAATCTGTACTTTTTGCAGTTTTCAGGTTTAATTGAGGGGGAAGCTGTGGTTCAGAATGTATATGCTGATTCTAGCATCCACGAACTGGTGTATGAGCACACTGGAGCCTATTTCCCTTTGCCTTACAATCTGTCCATTCAGCAGTATGTACTCTTGGTCCCTAGATTAAGAAAGGGGGTATAAAAGAGGAAAATAATGGAGGAAGTGGGGGTCAATAGAAAGTTAGAAAGAGAGAAGAGCGAGAGGGAAAACAGACATACAAACCATCTATCAGGTGAGAAAGAGACACAAGGCCTGAAAGCAGTGAGAAAAGACATGTAAGAAGAATTCCCTAAAGAATACTGACAGCTACACAGAGACAGACCAATAAAATCAAGAAACAGTGTAAGTCAGAAGGCAAGCAACAAACATGATCAAAACATACAGTCAAAATGATAAAATCATAAGTCAAAATAAGTAATCAGACTAAAGTCACTTCAGCTCTGATCTCCTGCCTCTCCCCTTTGTTTTTCTTTGCAGGTAGCTCAATTTACTAGCAGTTTGGGTTTTTTTTTTTTTTTTAGTTGGCTGCCTAGGGGTTGCTTTTGTCTGATTCAGCGTAGGGGTGGGGCTTTGTCTCCTGTTTTGCGATCTTACGTTAGGAACTGAGGTAGGGTTTGTTGATAGGTGGGTGGGGTAATGGAAGTCTTTGCCTGGAGAATGGCTGAGGCAGTTTTTGCAGATCGTTTTTCTCTACATGTCTGGGTCCCCCAGCTTAGGGTCACATGCTAAGTGCCTCAGCCAGGGTGGGCCCAGAACTCCAGCGCTCCAAAGCTCTAAAGCTCCAAAGGGCAGGCAGTGAGTGGCGAGAGTGGCCCTGGGCCCCCCACAAGGTACTTCAGCCAGGAATGGGACTGATGTCTCTGAAGGGTGGGCACCCAGAGCTTCCCTGAGTGACCGGCAGCTTGGTGCTGGATGCCAGGCAGGAGACGATGTAGCCAGGGAGGGAGTGGGGACCCAAGACTCCCACATACATGGTGGATCAGCAGCAGCAGGGGGCTGAAAGATCTGGCCTTGTGTGGGACTGAAGGTCCCTGGGCCTCAGACCAGCACAGCTGGTGGTGGGCTGGGGGATGGGGAAGAAAAGTAAGAGTCTTTTTGGGAACTCACATTCGGAGAATCTCACAAGTCCACCTATGTCATTACCATCTTGTTCCCGTCTCCTGGGAATTTCAGAAATTCAGAATTTATGAATAATGAGAGTCAACTGTGTTTGCCTTATGATAGGTCCATGGCATTATCTGTATTTCAACTATTAGAACTCAATCTTATTCACATTCCTCCATTATGGTAAACCAGGCTGATATAAATTGGGAAGTGATCAGTTAATCAGATCATATGGATTGTCTTCCAAGCAACTGACTAGGGTAAGCAGACTTCTTCAAATAACATTGATCTGTTGATTTTTCAAATGTATTAGCTAGCAATTGTTTCATCAGCAATTCTATGAACTGTTTAACTATGTTTAAATATAGAACTGGAGTAGAAAGATTTAAATTATATTTAGAAACTCAAGCAAACCACCACTTTGCATGCATGTACTTGAGTTCGTGTATTTAAGATAACTTAAAAGGTAAGAACAATGGCCTGAACCTAACAAGTCCCCTTGATAACCTTTAGTAAGTCACAAAATCTTTCTGTTCTTTTGTTCTTTATCTATACAAGGGAAAAAAAACACAGAAATACCTTATCTGTTGATTGTCAGTAAAAAACAAAAATACTTCCACAATCAAGAAGTTTGTGACTTCTCAAGATAACTCCATTCTTCTTCTGGACCATAATTATTCCTGGAAATAGCTTTCTTATTTTTAATTAAAATCTTGAACCTTATAACTTCTGCCCTTACAGCCACATAGAATATTAGAATAATATCTCTTCCACATGATTACTGCTTATATGTCTCAAGGCAGCACTGAAGTCATGCATTCATCTTTTCCCATTTTCATTAATCCATTTATTCAGCAAATATTTACTGAGAGTACTATATGTTAGGAATTATGGTAGAAATTGGGTATATGGGTGATTAAAAGGCACATGATCCTTCAGTTCATGGATCTTGTGTCTGACTGATTCTTTTTTTTTCTTTCATGATGAGTTTCTCTAGTTTCTTGAACTTTTGCACATATGGCATGATTTAGAACCCCCTCATAGCCTTGGTCACCTTCCGCTTGACATGTTATATCAATATCCATCTAGGAATGTGAATCCCAAATCAAGAGTGATCTGACTAGTGGTTAAGAGCTATCTGGGTTCAAATAGTAGATCTGTGTCTTACTGTGTTATATTGAGCAAGGTATTTAGCCTCTCTGGGCCTCTACTTTCTCCTCTGTAAAATGGGAATAATGTATTCTCTGTGCTGTTGTGAAGAATAAAAATATAATGCATATACAAAGCACTTAATAAACAGCAAATAATGGCATTAGCATTTTTAGCAAATGCATTTCACCATTATTGATTTCAGAGGTTGCTGTCACCTCAAACCCCCAAGTCATTTTCTGTCTTCCGGGAATATTACTTCTGTCTTCCAGAGCTGCACTCAGATGTCAAACCTTTATCAACCTCTTTAAGATAAAGTTTGACCAGCTCTGTCTGTTTGACTGGCTAGTGTGTCATCTTTCTGAGAGATGGATATAATTTCAGTGTTAGGATTGATGTCCTTGACTTCACTTTTCTTTATCACTGTGTTTGCTATGAATATGGAAATGTGGCTCGTGGTCTACCTCAGCTTTAGAATCTTTTTGGTAGATGAGCAGATTATAAATATAACACCTCAAGCAATTGGGGGGAAAATGTTGCCCATTCTATTTGTGTCTTGCTTTATAACATTTAGGAAGCCTTTGATGGATATACCTTTACAAGATGATTGTTGAATAAAATGAATCCCATTTCTTCTCTTTTTCTTTCTTTTTTTTCCTCCCCACCAGGTCTTCTTGCTCTATTGCCCAGGCTGAAGTGCAGTGATATGATCTTGGCTCACTGCAGCCTTAATCTCTTGGGCTCAAGCAGTCTTACCTCCTCAGCTTTTGGAGTAGATGGGACCATAGGCATGTACCTCCACACTCAGCTATTATAGTTCTTGTAGAGACAGGGTCTTACCATATTGCCCAGGCTGCTTTTGAATTCCTGGACTCAAGTGATCCTCCCACCTCAGACTCTCATGCAGGCTTATGGGTGTGAGCCACTGTGTCTGGGAAATCCCATTTTTCAATATGATTATTTAATAATGGCTTGGCTGCCTTTGTGTGCTCCATCATTTTGTTTTAGGACTGTGTCTGGACTTCTATTTCTAATTTTATTTATTGAACTCACCTATAAACACAGTTATAAGGTTTCTCTCCCCTCACTGCTCTCCAGAAATCTTTGGCAATAATTTAGAGGGTGAGAAATAATGAATGGGAATAGGAGTGGAGAGATGAGGATAGATTTGAGCTATGACTTATATAGATTTTTCAGATAAATATGGCCCTGAGTACAGGGCTTTTTGTTAGTGTTTTTGGGCCAAACTTAAATCAGGAACATAGGAAAATAGACTTGAAGATGTGTTAAGGATTCTGGATTCTATTCTTTATATTCTAGCAGGTCCCTGAGGAAAAGCCTTGTCTACTCATGTGGCCTATGATTAGCCCTCTGTAGAGACAACTATTTATGGGATGTCATTTAGCTTACTTTGATGCCTAAAATCATGACCATTAGAGCCATTCTTCTCTGGCTAACATGCAATCAGTGTTCATGACTGTTCATTGCTTACTGTTGTTTACCAGAAAAGTTGGGACTCCAGGTAATTAGGGAGGTTGGGGAAAGAAGAAAAATAGACAGCTCAGGTGGGGAAATGGAAAATTAGAAACAGTCTGCAGTCACTGGTATGAGACAAAACAGTACAGAAGAAGAGGCAAATGGAGGGTAGAAAGGTGACCCAGAAACAATGTTCATTTAATTGCTTAGGTCTCATCTACTCTTAGACCTGGGCAAGAAGGGCTGCTACATGGGTTTCATGTTTAAGAGGCTGCACTCTGGCTCTCCTTTAGCCACATTCCTCTGCATGGGGAAGGGATTTGTGCTTCCAGTGTGTCTATCTCAGGCCTGAGGTAAACTGTAGAGGGGAATATAGTCTAGGGTTGCCAGATAAAATGTAGGACACCCTGTATTTTTATTTGCTGAATCTGGCAACCTTAGTACAGTCAGAACTTGAATTTGTAGACTGGAATATCCACATGCAAATGTGTGAGGCCCCTAACTCTGTGGGACAGAGCCTGGGATAGGAAGAGAAGGGAGCAAGTTAGAGATTTAGGGTCATCTCTTTCAACATTACCATATTCTGGTGAAGGACTCAGGGAAGTCTGAGAATTACAAATTTGAACCTGTCCTACAAAGTTGTTATGAAGTATATTTTTCAAGGTAGGAGGAGAGAACATATTTTATTTAACTATTCTTAAATTTCAATATATATATTTAAAATATGTAGACATCTGGTATGTGGGCCTTCATTTGTACTCTTGTTCCAGGCTCCATGAATGCTAGTTGGGGGCCTTTGATAATGGCAACAGATTACCAAATGAGGTTCTGTGCCATATGCTTCAGATCCATAATCTTTTTTAATCCTCATGACTACTCTGTGAGTTTGGCACTGCTAGTCTCTTTATTTAACAGATAAGGAAACCGAGGTTCAGTATATTGAAATAACTTATCCAAGGTCAGAGGAAGAGTAAATGACAGAACTGAATTTGAAACTCAAACCTTAGACTGAGTGCATATAATAAGCTTTAAATCTACTTTGCTTGAGTCAAATTTCTACCTCTGCTACTTGCTAGCTCTTTGATATTTTGCAAGTTATTAACCTCTCAGTGTCTCAGTTTTGTGTGCTGCAAAATGTAGGAGTGTATGTGGTAATAGCAGTACCTATCTTATATGATTGTTGAGAGGATTTAAAAAGATCTTACATATTAAAGTGCTTAGCACAATACCTGGAAAACTAAGGGACTGAAAATATTGCAATTATTATTATTTGCTCTAATAGTACTAATAGCAGCAGCGGCATTAAATTGAGATATAAGTATGGCATGAATCTAGTATTGTGTTACTTATTATTGCATGACAAATTACCCCAAAACTTCATGGCTTAAATCAGTATGCATTATTCTCTCACTATCTTTCTGTGAGTCAAGAATCTAGGTACAGCTTAGATGGATCCTCTAGCTCAGAATCTCTAACAGGCTGCAATCCAATCTTTAATGGGAAATAATCTGCTTCCAAGATCATGCATGTGGCTGTTAGAAGGCCTCCATTCCTTGGTGACTATTGCCTGGTGGTGTCTCAGTTGCTTGGCACATGGGCCTTTCCATAGGACAGCTCACAAAATGGCAGATGACTACCCTCAGAGAGAGCCAGTGAGAGAGTGCTAGCCAAAATAGAAGTTACAGTCTTTTATAACCTGATAATGGAGGTGATATCCCATAACGTTTGCCATATTCTGTTTGTTGGAAGCACGTTGCAACAGGAGTAGATTGTAAAAGGGCATGAATACCAGGAAGCAGGAATCACTGGAGGCCATCTTTGAAAGTTGCCTAGCACAGATAGGTGGCATTGTGTCAGGGGCGTATGAAGCACCACAAGATAAGCAGGATGCATTTTCTCAGAGAGGCAGTGTTGCTGTGCAGCAAATGGAACTTCAAGTCACAATGAAGCTGTATCATGTAACAGAAAACAGAACTCACACATATTAAAAATAAATTAAAATGTGAGATTTTAAAAATGTCTTATATTTGTGACTGCTTTTGGCTGTATTGGCTCCCAAACTTATATTGACTTGACTTTAGTGATTTTCAGACCAAAGGAAGAAAGATTCATTTTGAAAAGGTTTATTTTGAAGGTGTATGCATTTTCTCTGTTCCTTACCATTTCTTTGTTTTTGCTTCTTCTAGAACAAGCTGTGCTGGTCATCTCTTTTATCTCACCTCTCTGTAAGATTTGAGGGAGGTTAGGGAAATATAGTGCTCAGTGTAGTGACCATTTTGGCTGTATATTAGAATCACCTTGGAAATTTTTGGAGAATACCGAAGTCAGAGTTTCCTCCAAAGATGGTTTGTTATTAACAAATATTATCTGGGAAAAATTATATCACATGCTAACCATATGTTTATTAGGATAATGGAGGGATTGATTTGCTTGATGTACCTGGTGCCTTTCACCACTGAAAATAATGATAATATTTTGCATACTTATGATATGTCAGCAGATGCCATACTAGGAGCTTTATGTGCAGTACCTCTCTTAGTCTTCACACACATCTTATTCCCATTCTACAGACAGGAAACTTGAAGCCATGTTAAGAAACCTGTCCAAAATTACAAAATTCACAAACAGTAGATAATTGTAGTGATTACTTATACAGTGCTCACTGTGTGACATTCATTTTTCAAAGCATTATTTATAGACTGAGTTAATCTTTACAACAGCCCAGTGAGAGTACTATTATTATTGCTGTTTGGATAAATGGTGGAAACTAGAAACAGAAAGATTAAGTGACTTGTCTAAGGTCACATTGCAAGAATATAACAGAGCCAGTATTCAAACTCAGGCTATCTGGCTCCAGAATCCACACTCCTAACTTCCCTACATATTGCTTCTTGTATAGTAGTCAAATCCAAGTAGCCATATTCTAGAATCTAAATCCCAGGCTCTAAGCTGCCATACTATCCTGCCTCAGAACACTGTTTACTAATATTTATTGAATTTTTATGCTGTGCTGAACATGAAATGAGGCTTTCATTTTCAGTAGCTTATTTAATCTCTACAATAACTGTACAATATCAGTTCATGGTACAATCGTAAGTAAGGCCCCAGTATCATATCTGGCAGATCAAGTTTACTTTCTCTTCTCCCCTAAAATTATCTGACTTCAGAGACTGAGTTTCTGACCTTGCTCTCCACTAGTTAACTACGAGACCTTGGATAATTAACTTAACCTAGTCTCACTTCAGTTTCCTGACATTTAAAATGGGAATAATAACATCTGCCTTAGTTATTTAAAAGTCCTGTTGTGAGTATTAAATCAGATTACGAATGTGAAATTACTTCACTAAATAAAAACACTACAGAAATGTGAGGTGTTTTTGTTATGATGCTTGTTCACATTCTTTGCTCTAAACAGAAAAATCACTGCCATTAAGGTGTTCTAAGAACAGACATATCAAGAACTGGATGGTTCCACTTAGGCTAACCATGGGGGCAGCTCCTAGAAGTCTGGAAGGGTATAGGGAGAAGATAGCAACTAGCAAGGCCCTGGGAAGACCCTGGGAAGCTGGGTACCTAAACTCTTAGCACTGTGTAGATGGACAGATTAAACTTGGGAAAAAAGAGATGTTAGTCTCAGAAGTTATAGAGCATAGAAACCAAGAACAATCCACAGGTAATTATGGTGTCTATCAGGGTGGAAGAACTGAAGAAGAGAACAATGTTAAGCCTGAAGTGCAAAAATGCAATAAAAAGCAGAGTTCAGTTACAAATGATGTTGAGTCAGGTTTTCAGAGCCACTGAGTAGAATTCAGGCACACAGCCAGGGCCTAAAGATCTGTAAGAGGTGTTATTCTGACATTATACATGAAAATGAAAAGAAGAGGGGCTTTCCAAAAGACTAAAATAGAGCTCCTGGCCACAAATTCCATATCATAAATGCATCTTGTCCTGGCCATGCTGGGGAATAGGACAGGATTGGAAAATGTCATGGTACTTCTACTTATGAGTTTTCATGCATTCTAGTCCCCCTTTACTGAGATGTTCTCCATTTTTCCTCTTCCAATATAAATTAATCATACTCTAGAATTCTCAGTACAATTTGATAATTTCCTGGATAAATTCTCTGGTCATAGGAGCTGTGATGGGATTACACTGGGTAGGTTATTCTTCAAATCAATCAATATCATCTTAGGGATTGTTTGGCTGCAAGTAACAGAATCTACCCCACAAATGAGCTTACATAAAATGAGGAATATATTATAATGATGCAGAACTATCTCACAATACCTAAGGGCAGGGTAGGCAGACAGCTTTATGAGGGACTTCAATGAGGACTTGGAAAGCCATTTGAGACCAAAACTATTACTTTCTCATATATGTGTCAGAAGGAGAGGGAGAGAGAGTGAGCAAGAGAGCAAGAGAGAGAGAGAAGGAGAGGGGGAGATTGAGAGAGAGGGATGTGTATGGTCTCTTCTCTGCAAATAAGCTTTGCATTGCTCTTTTACAGAAGGAGGTAATGACCATTATGGACCTATTAGGCCTTCTAGTCTAAGGGTAAATAGAGACAAATGAGAGACTGAGATTCAATTATTAATTTGGGGGAGAAAAAATCTGATTGTTTCTTCTTTGGTCCTATTCCATCTCTTGTTTAATCTAGCTGTGGCCATTGAAGTTGATCCTCAACGCATTGCCTACTAACCAGAAATCCATATAGTAGACTATCTAAAATAGATGGCAAACACTACTAGTTATCTCCAAATTTCCATGTCTCTTTTTTTAGAAATAGAATTTTTTTTGGTTTTCATGTGGACATTATGGTTACCCAGAACAAAGACTACATTTCCCATACTTTCTTGTAACTAAATGTGTCCATGTGACTAAGCTTGGTCAATGAGATATGAGGGTGTTAAATGTGCAATTTTTTGTTGTGCTTTTAAATTGAATTTTTTCTTACTGTTGGTTGAAATGTGAATGTGGCAGTGAGCCATCTTAGATGATGTGAACAACTCCTGTGGATATTGGAGCAATAAGGCAAAAGGATCCCTGATCCCTGATATTATCTAGCTACTATGTCAACTCTGTTTTGTTTATGCCTGGTCTGTTAAATAAGACTACTAAAAATTTATTTTATCTTGATAAGCCATCATTATTTGGATCTTTGTTTCACCAGACAAGCCAAAATTATATGGCAAATAGGAGCCTGGAAAGTTTCTGTAAGAAGGAATGTGGTGACATGAAGGAACTGGTTGATTCAGGAGACTGTTTTCATTTATGCATGGTATAAATTGAACATTCCATGACTCTTGGTTTAGGTCATATGCCATATTTCATAGACTAATAATTAAAGACACTTATGGATATGCATTGGGTGTCCAATAAATGCATAAATGAAATTCAGGACACCCGAGACATGGAGAAGCTTCATAGTATGTTCAAGAGATAGAGATTAAACTGTTGACAGTAGAGAAGATAATCATACTGGATACACCTATGCATTATTTTCCAAAATATTAACGACACTGACAAGGTTTTAATAAGGAACCATCACCATACCTTCATTGTCAAAATGAAAATTACAACACAGATAAGGAAAGTAGGCTGTTTAAATGTTCTTAGAGGCAGGGAGAAGACTCAAGAAAGAGACATTCTCCTAGGTTCAGTCTTGGTTTTGTCAGTCTATCTCATCAAAAGAGCTGAGAAAATGCATAAAAGAAACTGCAAAATCTTATATCCTCTCTGAGATGCCTCATTTTACTTATCTATGCAAAGGTAAAAATAAATGAGCTAGTGTGTTTCTTAAAGTGGAAGAAACCTTAAAAGCCAATTTCATCTTCCACTTCAAGCCCCGTAATTCTCCTAGCTTAAGTTGTCACCTAGCCTCTGCTTGTAAACAACTCATTATTACTCAGTGGTGACCACTACAATTTGAAGGTGGTTTTCTGTGCTATACCAAAATTGAAACTTCAACCATTGATCCTAGTTCTTCTTATAGAAGTGATGAATAAAGGTCTCCACCTGGAATTACCACAATATAGCATAGTGGGTAAGAGCATGGGATATGGATTCAGATTTACAGTTAATGGGTTGAAATCCTGGCTGAACCATCTATTAGCTCTATGACCTTGGACAAGTAACTTAAGCTGATATTCATTTTCCACAACTGCAAAATGGGTATAATAGTATCTTCTTCAGAGGGTTGTGAGCAGTTAGCACAGTTACTAGCACTTGGTAATGATTTTTAAAATGGCACTTGCTGTCAATAATAGGAATATCACTAAAGATAATAATATGACATATCTCTTTTTCAATACACAAATACATTTGGAGGTTTTTTTTTGTTGTTGGTTGTTGTTTGGAGTCCCTTTGTGTTCAAGCTAGACATTATCAGTCCTTTTAAAAGTTAGCTTCTTGTGACATGGTTCCTAGATTCTTCCCCATCCTGGTTTTGCTTGCTAGTTTAATAGACGTTTCTCATTGGGGATAGGTGTTATTTATATTTTTGGTAAGAAAGTTCTACATACATGTACAATCCTCTTGCACACTGCATATTTAGCATCTCTGGCCCTCCCCCTCTGGATGTTAGTAGATCTTTCCAGTCATTACAGCTCCAAATGCCCCCAACACTTTTCCCTCTGGGGGCAATACTGCTTCTAAATGAGAATCTTTCTAACCAAACAGAATTTCTATAAAGAAGGACCACTATTTTTGGATAAGCTGTCTAAAGCAACCTATTTATTCACTTTTGACTAATAAAAGCATGATGATACATTTCTTTTAAAGCAGTTATATTTGAAGTTTTGAGGAGACACAACACAGTTGCCTCAATTAAATTTGTTGTCAGTAGAGACTTCTAAACATTTTTCAGGTGTCAGGTCTTCCTGTCTTGTGTCTATACATTTGGTTTTTGGAACAAAGTGTGATACACAAGTGTGGTGCTTAATTCCTCGTTTGCTTTGGCTTTTGATTGATTATGTCAACCTGTGTATTTGCTATTTTTTCAAACCATTTGCCACCTGAAATTTTGACCAACAGCCTCTCTGTAACTCTATTCAAATTGCTAAATACCTTCTTGTCCAGGATATCAGGTGAAGGGCAAGAGCCCTATGTGCTGTAGACCTCCTCCTAGGGTGACATTGAGCCATTAGTCAGCATCAGTCAGTCAAGGTTGCACCTAGCCATATTGTCATTCAGAAAGTCTGCATTTATTCATTTTGCCCATAAAGGTATCATTGAATTTCTTCCTCAAAACAAAAATCTTGATACAATTGCAAATCACACTGGCAACAGACTTCCTCTGATCCACCATTTCAAACTATTTTGCATACAACTATAAACCATAAAGTTCATCATTTTATAGACCAGTTCTATTATTAGCAATTGGAAATTATATTGAAATGATAAATTTGATAAGTAATTTAGGGTTTAGAGATTTTATTGCCTCCTACACTCATGAGTACTACCAAAATGTACCTTACATGCCATGTCATGTCTGTACTTGGCATTAGTCCTAGCTTTGGATGGAGTTTATGACTTCAGGATACCTGAGAAGAGTTATAATCCTTCTCCCCATTACAAAAATTCCACAAGGACATAGAGGCCTTAGAATTCACTCAACACTGGGAAAATAACATGGTGTACTACTCTGAGGTATTAATGACATTGAAGTTTCTTTTATGAGAACATATTTTTGTAAAAGAAAGGAAAAGAGGATGAAGATGTTGGTTACCTGGTTAAAGGAAAGACTGATTTTTAGAGGGTGGGCAAGTAGAAAGAACAAAGATATAAAGAGAGGAGGCTGGGATTATAGAAAATTTCTCCACTTGGCAATCAGCTCTTGGATCCACCCTGTCTTCTACCAAATTTTTACAGAGCCGGACATTTCTTCTACCCATTAGAATTACTTTTAGAAACATACATTTTCATTATGTTACAGATGTCTGTTTTCTGGGAGTGTTAATATACTATTTATCTGATTCTGACCTGCAATCATCTAGCAGAAAGCAGGTGTTAAAACCAGAGGGCTTCCTGTGAAGTCGGGGGTGGACAGCAGGAGGACAGTGAATATTTGGGGGAGTTGGGAACCCAAAGGAGCTAAAGACATTCAGTTATAGGTGTGACTCAGTTGCTGAAGACCCAGATTTTCTAATTAGTAGTTTCAGGGTGTTGCCTGGGACTTGACTGTCCATATGGCCAGAACCTGCACCCCTCCTCTCATTTGGACACAGATCTAAGCCTGGAAGTTCCCCCCAGGGGCAGCTCTGCCTCTCTAGTTTGCATTTCTGCTTTTGCACAAATACATTCTTGGTGGTTTTTGCATACTTCTTTCTAAAGGCTGAACATTGATGAATTTGGCTGCACTTCTCATGGCACATGCAGCATTAAAGAATGTGCCTATGTGTCTTTTTCCTTTTTTCTTTTACATCTTGCAGTTTGAAACTGAAGCTAGTCAGCTGACTGAGTAGAAAAGAGAGCTCTTCTATTCTTGACCAATGCTTGATGGGAGTATAATTTGGTCTTCATCTTCTCAGTCCCCTCTTCCTTGCCACAGTTGCCTTGCCTGTGGGAACTGAATTATGGACTCTGACTAAAAGAGCTACAAATGAGCCTCAAAGAGGTAAAATTAATTAGTGATTAGCCTGGTCTGGAACCCAAGCCTTCTGACCCCTCAGTCTATGATAATTTTTGTGACACTATTTTGCTGAGACTATTCATGGGAATGTTTCTGATGCCACAGTTTGCTTTTATCTCTTTTGCCTAGTGGACCTTCCATCCCCAGTACTAAGAGACATCCGAAAGAGATAGCAGAAATGATGGCAAAGATAATTTATTGACTGAATAGCCATATTCTGCCAACACTTAAATATTGTTCTCTTATGGGAATGCTTTATGCAAAGGAAGTCAAGCTGAATTTCATTCTCTACCATTTACTCCCATTTCTCTCTAGTTTCATCTGGTTTTTCCATAATTGAACTCAACCTATGCCTATATACAATTGCCTCAGACTACCCCGGTCTGACAGTCAGCTCTTTATTGTTTTCCTACCCCAGCAATACCTCAAATTCCAGTCTTCCTCTTTTCTATATCCCAAGCAGAATTCTACACTGCAGTCACTTATCTGGTTACTCACATTTGTTAAAGAGCTACTACGAGTTTATGGGTCAATACATTCTATTATGGGATTTTAGCAATGAGCTTCTGGAGGCAGTAGCTTAACTGAAGGCATCTGGACAATTCGGAGTGTTTGGTAAAACTATGTGCATTGGTAGAACCTACAAGTGATTTTCTAAATTATAAACTCAGGAGGTGAGACCTGGAAATCTGAATTTTAATAAAAATTTTAAGTGCTTCTGAAAAATATTGACAATTGAAAATTACTACCCTATGTTGTGTTTAGAATTAAACCATTTGTAGCAGATGTGCAAACATATTAGCAAATAGCAATGGTCACCTTTAAGTTGACTGATATGATCTTGCCTTTAAAATTACCTTTTCATTTGTGATTGTTGCCCCTGCCACCTGCCAAATATATGGAGTGTACCAGAACCTATGTGTGAATCTGGATTTTTATTTTGATCACCTTGGTTGAAATTGGAAAGGAGACAGTTATATGTACTTATCAAAGCTCAAGTGAAGACACTGACCCGTTTTCAAACAGGTCTGTCCTTTGGCAAATCCATCCACATTTCTATACATAGAAAATCTTCAAGTTTTAAAAATTTAGCATTGAAAACTGTAAAAGCAGTTAATTCATTTAATGTAAGTTTAAAAGCATAAATTATTAGTTTTATTTTTTAAGTTCAATTTATTTATTTAAACTTTTAATTTTTTTATTTTAAAGATGTGGGATACAATTCATGGTTAGGTATACAAATATTTATTATGCAGGTACCCTTGTTGATGAGGTGTGCCTCCTCCCCCCAACCCCTGGCAGCTTCCCACTACTGCCAATCCCTTTCTTATAATAGTATGATAATCATTCAAGGTCCACTTATGAGTGAAAATATGTGGTACTCAGTTCTTTGTTTCTGTGATAGATCACTGAGTATTATAGATTCTAAGTCCATCCAAGTTGCTACGAAGTTCATAATTTTGTCCTTCTTTATGGCTGCATAATATTCCATTGTGTGTATATGTACCACATTTTTTTAATCCAGTGCTCTTTAAGCGGGCAGTATGTTTGATTCCATGTTTTTACTACTGTGAATAATGCTGCAATAAACATGCATGTGCAAGTATCTTTTTTATAGAGTGATTTGAGTTCCTCCAGGTATATTCCCAGAAAGGGGATTGAAGGGTCGTGTGGAAGGTCGATTTTTAGAACTTTTAGGAAACACTAAACTGTTTTCCACAGAGGTTGTATTAGTTTACAATCAGCATCTGTTGTTTTTTGAATTGATGACGGCCATCCTGACTGGAGTTAGGTGGTATCTCAGTGTAGTTTTAATTTGCATTTCTTTGATGATTAGTGAGGCGAGCATTTTTTTAATGCTTCTGTTGTCTGCTTAGATGTCTTCTTTCGAGAAGTGTCTATTCATATCTTTTGGTCACTTTGTAATGGGACTGTTTGTTTTTTTTCTTTTTGGCATGTTTGCGTTCCTTGTAGATCCTAGATGTTAGGCTTTTGTCAGATATATAGTTGACAAATATTTTTCCCAGTCTGTGGACTGTCTCTCTGCTCTCTTGATGGTTTCTTTGGCTTTGCAGAAGCTTGTCAGTTTGATGAGGTCCCACTTGTCTATCTTATCTCTTATGGCTGGGCACTTGGGTTTTGGTCAGGAGTTGGTTGCCAGTTCCAATTTCCAAAATGGTGTCTCCTACATTTTCTAAGGTTCTTATAGTTTGAGGTTTTAAGTTTGGTTCTTTGATCCATTTAGAGTTGATTTTTGTGTTTGGTGATAGGTACGGGTCTTGTTTAAATCTTCTGCATGTGGTCAGTCTAAAAGCATAAATTCTTAATTAAGTTAATTTTTGCAAAAATCTGACAAGCATCGGCTGGGCTCGGTGGCTCAGCCTGTAATCCTGCGCTTTTGGGAGGCTGAGGTGAGTGGATTGCCTGAACCCACGGGTTCGAGACCCACCTGGGCAGCCAGACCCTATCTCTACAATAAATCAAAAAATCAGCGGGGCGTGGTAGCACATGCCTGGTAATTGTGGCTACTTGGAAGGCTGAGACAGAAGGATCACTGGAGCCCAGCAGGTCGAGGCTGCGGTGACCGGGAGCAGCCACTGCACTCCAGCCTGGGTGACAGAGTGAGACTCCAACTCAAAAAAAAAAAAAAAATCTGACAAGCATCATCTTTATTAACTCTATTGGTTTTTTGGATGCAAATGGTGGCAGATAAGATAAATAGTGGCTCTTTTTGGGGGAAGGGGCTAGCAATCATGCAAGCCAGAGTAATAGGAAGGGATTGGTAACCTCCAAATTTTTCCCTTTATCCCTAGTTATGAGTAAGAAACCATGTCTGTTCTCCCTCTATAATGCGGAATAATTATTCTGCCTATTAGTAACAATCTTATTTGAGATTTTGGAAAGAGTAATTCTGCTTTTTATGAGACGAATGTGATTATATATTATTTTTGAGATTTTATACTAATCACATTTCTGCACTAAAGTACTAACCGTTTCCATCACCATTATCTTATTAGAGAACTTTGATCATATTTGAGAAAGAACACCCTATGCCAATATCATGTGATCCTGCCCTCCTTTTTGTGGCTGATAATATTTAGTTGAACATTAGATTCTCCAGAAACTGTTGAGTTGGGATTACAAAGACTGAGTCAGCTAGACTGTTGGGTAATGAGCATGCAGAAGTTGGTTAGTAAGAAAAGAATAAGGCAGGAATAAAAAGAAATGGAGATGAGAGACAACATGACGCATAAAGAGGGAGGCAGAGTAGCTACCTTCAGCTTCATAGTTTATGTAAGGTCCATCTATACTTCTTGCATTGGGATTATATGAGAATGTCTTGCTTTTGTAGAATAAATCTTTTATTTTTTCTAAAATGAATTTACTTTTAGTGGGTTTCTGGTCCTTGTACCCCTTAATTCCAAGTAGGAGTAATTTGAATTTGGCACACAAAAGTTTGCAGTGTATTTATCAAAGGGCTTTCATATCTATTATATCCCTTGTTACCAATAACAATCCCACGTCAGAAATAGTGCAGGAATGGTAACTGCCTTGAAAGTTAAAGAAACTGAGGCCTCAAATGGAAGAGCAGCTTGCCTTAAGTCACACAGCTAGGTAAAAGCAGAACCAACTATGTCTTCTGGCTCCCTTGGCATTTACTAGGCACTCAGCAATTATTTGTGGAATGATATATCTAAAGGAGGATGGGTGCTTTCAGCCAGAAACAATGAAAAGTAGCTGATCTTTTAATAGGCATGAATACTCTGAAAGAACCCAACAAAAGAAAGCCACAGGAGTCTCCAGCAGTTTTTCCCATTTTAACCTCTTCACTTAAGGAAAGGCAGTGTATTTTAAATGTCTTCTCTCATTTCTCTGTGCCTCCCTCTACAACAGAGTGCAAATCCGATCTTGCCTCTGAGAATGCTCACCTGACCTTACCTCTCTGCAGATGCTTCCAATTATTTGGCTCAGTTTTGTGATTTCTACTTCAACATTTAAAAAATAAAATCACCCCTGGGGTGAAATTTTGAGTGCCAACTCAACTAGAAACGACTTTCCCAGGCAAATTAGAAAGTTCTCAAGATCATCTTTTAGAACCAAAGTGCTGACAGGATCTAGCTTCTAATGGAATATTTTGAGCTGCAAATAGAGATCTCTCTCTAACTTTAACTGTTAAGCAGTTGCAACCTCTTCAACTTTGGCTTGATAAGGCTTGGTTTTGAAGTATCACATATTTTTCAGTGCTGTCCTATTTTATTTTCTAAATAATAACTGATTTGTCTTTTGGAAAACAAATAATGAGGTGTGTGTATGGTGGGGCAAGTCTTGAAGGAAGGTCTCCAGTGTTATCTTATGATACATTAATAAATGTTAGACCAGAAAATACATCCTGTCTTAAGAGAATGTAGGCTTTGCTTAATATTTCACATAGTCTTTAAAAGTTTGTGTTTCCATTGAAGTAAAACCAATCAGAGCATGGAATACAAGGTTGTTGTTCTTTACTTTTTATTTATAAACAAAGTGGAATTGAAAAGTGATGCTGAGGAAAAAACCATCTTAGACATGTGGTCTAGTGAGAAAATCTGGATTAGGAAGCAGAGATTATAAAAGAGGTGTTGTTAAAGGCTCTGGGAAGGAAAGCCTTTGTTTCAGTCATTATTTCCAAGCTTTTTTGACCATGGGACCCTTTTGTTTATGTAAATATATCAACGTGTTATTTCCCTTTTGTAGGATGAGGAATAAACTAGAAATGAATATTGAGAACATAACATGGACAGTACTTGAATACTGTGCTAAGGAGATTTCTTTGTAAAAGTAATGATGTAATCATTTAGCTTTATTTTTTTCCTCAATAGCTTCCCCACTTGTCTCTGTGCTTCAATTTATACTCCTTTTCAGTCTATCCTCAATATCATTGCTAGACTAAACTTCCTAAAACTTTCATAACTTTTCTGCCCTACTTAACCTAAATGGTGCTTTTTCAGTACCCCACTTTTTAGTATCTTTTCATCTTCAAACAGATTTTTGTGATAAACTGTCTTGTATTTTCTTTACTGTTACTTATGTGCCTGCTCTTTTATCAAGTAAATTTTATTCTTTTAAAAATTCTCTTATAAAGTTGTTCTCAACCATGGCTGCATGTTATAGTGACCTGTGGAGCTTCTAAATATCTCAGTATCAGGGCCCCACGCTGGCTGATTAGAAGCTCAGAGTGGAACTCTGGCATCAATTACACATAAAACTTCCCAGGTAACTTCAGTATGCAGCCATATTTGAGAAGAATGCCCTGAAATCTGGCATGTTGCTGAGTTCATAGTACAGCCTCACTTAAGACATGTTGAAGCCATGTGGTTGGTACTACATTAATTAATTTCCATGGAGCCCTACATTTACTTCTCAAGGGGAGACAATAACCCTCCTGTGGAAAACTCAAAGCTGTCACCTTTGTGCTTGAAAAGAGGAAATGACTTTATTAATAAATATTCTGATTTTTGAAGCAAATGATAAGTACAATAGACACTTCGAAGACACCAAAGGACTATTGAAGTTTTTTTTCTAGTAAACTGATTGCAAATCTCTTTGTCAGTCAATTTGATTGATTACAGCATGCACACATTGAAGTACACTTCAGACAGCCAGTTTGTCTGAAGCCTTGCTGTTAAATCTCTTGTGAAGTAATTTAAGGTTTAACCTTCAGAGAATTCTGAACTTCTCTTTGAAGACAGCAAGCTCTTGCAAATATATCATCACTGCACACAATTAGAGAAATCAGATGGGTATTCAACCCTGGCATTTAACAATAACAACAAGAATAGTAAGTTTGGAAAGGTTGCCTTTCCCATTCTTTGAACTTTCCCTTTAGCAGAAAGGATATCCATAAGGCATGTTGTAAGAGCATGGGTTGTTTGGGCTTATGGTATTGAGAAAAAGTGGGGAAGAAGGGTTAAACCACAGGATGTGTACAGAACTCTTGAGTTTAATCTAAACTCTCCTCAAACATATTTTTTAAACCCTGAATAAACAACATTATTTGATGGTCTCCTTTTCCACTTTTGTCCATGTGGAGAGCAGGCATAGAACCCTTTCACCTTATAAGCATGGAAAGTGTGTTATGATCATACTATCTACGACTTTGAGTAGTGGTTCTGGATAAATTCTACTTTTCTTCCTGAATGTCTTGATTGAGATCTTTTATAGAAACTACAGTCCCTTGTTTCTTATTCTGGATTATAATTACTCTATCTATCAGCTGATCAAATTAAAGTTATAAAACTTGGAAAATATCTTGGCCATCTCCCTGTTACTCACTTCCTACTTCCCCCTCTCAAACTGTAATCCCTATAAGTCCTATATATCAATGGTTCTCAAACTTTAACATGAACCAGAAACTCCTGGAGATCTTGCTGAAGCACAGACTGCTGCACCTTACCTCCAGAGTTTCTGAATCAGTAGATTCAGAGACAGACCCAAGAATTTGGATTTTTAACAAGCCCCCAGGTATTGCTGATATTCTAAGGACTATACTTTGAGAATCTCTGCTCTGGTGCAGTGGGTTTCAGCCTTAGCTGCACACTGGAATCACAGAAAGTTTTTAGTATCTACTAGTACAAGTACAGTTTTCCAAAGGTCCTGATTTATTTTGTGTGTGGTAAGACTCAGGCATGGTTGTGATTTTTTTTTTTAAAGCTTTAACGTGTAGTTACAGAATGATTGCTGTATATTTTTTGTCTCCCAGATGCCTTTTATTTTTCCTTTTTTATGCCTATGGCCTTCCAATATTTTCCCATTGCCTGCAGAATATAGTTCATACTCCTTAGTATGGCTTATAAGGTGCTTTACAATTTCATTACAGTAGTCCCCCGTTATCCATGGGGCATATGTTCTAAGACACCCAGGGGATCCCTGAAACCCAGATAGTACCCAACCTTGTGTACACTGTTTTTTCCCAATATAAACATACCTATGATAAAGTTTAATTTATAAATTAGGTACAGTAAGAGGTTATCAACAACTAAAAATAAAATAGCATAATTATAAAAATATATTATAATAAAAATATATATAAATATGGTCTCTCTCTCTCTCTTTCAATACCTTATTGCAATGTATTCACCTATTTTCAGACTGTGGTTGACTGTAGGTAACTGAAACCATGGAAAGTGAAGGGGGAACTACTGTATGTATATTCATTCTTTCACAAAAAATTTATTGATAATGATGATGGCTGCACAACAATGAGAATGTTTATAATTTCACAGAACTTTACACTTAAAAATAGTTAAAATGGCAAATTTTATGTTATGACTATTTTACCATAATACTAAAAAAATGTATTGAGCACCTTCTATGTGTCAGGCACTTCTCAATATCATCAAATGTCTTGCTTTTTCCTGAACACAGCAGCCTTTTCTATATTCAGTCCCCACTTTCAGGAATGTCCTTTTCTTCCCTGACTGACAATCCCCCTTTGACATTAAAGATCCGGTAATTGTCCCCTCTGACCTAAAGCCTTCTCAAATTGCTATGTATAAAGGAACTTATCACGATAAGATTATATTTGAGATTGTATATATTTTCCTCCAGTAAACTATTTTCCTGGAAAACAGGACTGGTTTTTGTGTTTTACTCTTTTCTGTCTGATTCTCACCTTGGGGTGTCTGGGATAGGCAGACTTTACTTGGTGCTCGGGTTTGAGTATGGATTCTGAGGGGCCCATGCTGGAGCAGGCACCAGGGAACAGTAGGTATTAAATGATTGGCCAAACCAAAGTCTATAAGGGAAATGTAGGGCTTAAAAGTCAGGGGAAATATGTATAAATGCCAAGCCACAAGAAATAAGTGGCAAAGAATTCAGAGTTGGTTGAAAATGTGTTCTAAAATCTTTATCCTGCTGATCTGCCACAAGCAGCTAAAATCTCTATTGTTAGAGATACTTTTCTTGTGCTCAAAGCATAGTGCCTATTGCAAATAAGCCCTTGTGAAAAATGCTAATATTCACAGGATATGTACCATATTGACTCTCCTTTAGCACCTCAGCACAAATCAGTTATTGAGATTTTCGGGCTACTGCTTTGGAAAGCAATGAATAGTATCTTAAGTGATGTTTCACTGGAGGAAAGGGAAGGGTTTCCCATGAGGACCTTAATAGCAGATCCAGGTGACTGGGCAGCAGGAAACTAGTGGACCTTTGAGAAAGTTACTGCTAGAGAGAACAGAGATACACTTTAACTTTGTTCAGGTCCTGATCAGAGCTAAGTCTGTTTCCAAAGGAAACGTAGTCCAATCTCTGATCACTGGAAATTTGGTAGCTATGTGCATAGAATGTGAATATTTTAAAGGAAATGCAAGCTATGGAAATGATTGAATCTGAATGTTTTCTCTCAGCTGGAAAAGCTAGAAGAGAAAAAGAATGAAGATTGAGATAGATATGGTGCTTTCATATAGATAGTAAAGGAGGGAAGCTGCATGCTGTTCCCCCAAGCTGACTCTTTTCTTGAGTTTCCTGAGAGCCTAATTCTTCACTTGCTAGTTTGTTTATACATAGTAGGTTCATTGCCATTGTTATTCCTGGCTTGATATGTACTATTAGTATCACTTTTAGTAATTGCGGGTGTCTGTGGGACCAGACATGAGTTTGTGTTATCTGTTATCAGTGGCTCAAGATATGTAGTGTTTGTTGGAATCAAATCTATACTTGAAATGTATACAGATGCTATAGTTTGTGAGTGGGTGCGAAGGCAGTATCTTGTGTTTATATTATGGGGAGCCAGCCCCCCAAAAGAGATTTAGAGGGTCCCTGGAAGGTGGGGCAGCGT
>NW_007249928.1:796528-804577 GCF_000164805.1 Carlito syrichta | reverse complement strand
CAAAGCCAGGTAGGTGAGGGGTGTCCCCCACCCACCAGGCGTTTCCTTAGGAATGAGGAAGGGCAACCCCAATCAAATCACAAGAGTTTACATGAACACAAAGCCAGGTGGGTGGAGGGCATCCTCACCCACCAGGCATTTTCCTTAGGATGAGAAAGGACAATATTAATCAAATCACAAGAGTTTACATGAACACAAAGCCAGGTGGGTCGGGGGCATCCCCGCCCACCAGGCATTTCCCCCCAAGCACGAGGAAGGACAATCTTAATCAAATCACAAGAGTTTACATGAACACAAAGCCAGGTGGGTCGGGGCACCCCCCCGCCCACCAGGTGTTTTCCCTCAAGCATGAGGAAGGACAATCCCAAAATTATTTCACTGTTCTTTATGCTTGGTTTATGTTCCTCAAAAGCAATACAACAGTTTTAATATCATATAATCCTAATAGTCAATAACTTCTAAAACTTATGCATACCCACACCTAATGACTGACTTAAATCCTAATACCTTTCTATTCTGTGCTAACTTTACCTGTACTATAAAAAACTCTTAATTATGGGTCAGACCAGTTCCTAAAGAATGTGGCCCAGTCCAAAGATCACGCTGGGCCATTTCCAGGAACAATTGATTATGATCTCTTAACAAAATGGCTATTCTAAAATCCTATGTATCTATCTTAATTTCTATAAAAGTTTCTAATTCCTAATCCTGATATATAAGGCTGATCATCAGCAATAAACTTTCCAAAATAAAACCCAAATACAAACTGTAATTGTGCTAAAGTCAAAATCACAATTAGTAGAAAATGGGAACAATGAAATTTCAAAAGTTAGCTGTATTCTAATAAAACCTTAAAGTATCATGTTTGATCATGCTTGGACTAGCATAATTCCCTGACGTAGCATGACCTATTCTAAAATACTTTCTATGAATAAAATAAGTTCAGTTTCTATTATAAGTAGAAAAAACTTACACTAATTATAACTAAAGAACCGTATTAAAAGAATGCCACCCAGCCCAAAATGGATGCTGGGCCCTTAAAAATGTGGCCCAGCCCAAAGTTCGTGCTGGGCCATTTCTGGTAACCCTAGATAACCATCTAAATCTGGAAACAGCTCTCTAAATGTATATACTAATTCTACAAATATATTTTTAAATCTTATAAAGAAGCTTGTATCATGTATAAGTCTCCCAAATGTGATCTGAGTTTGAACTGTGTTAAGTTTAAAGCCGAAACCACAGTCTGTGAGAAGCGGGAACAATGGATCCCTAGAGTCAGCCATGCCCGTCATATTCTCAGAACTTCATGCTTAGATCATCAAAATCCCTACCAGTGGGTAATGCTAAACAACAAGGAAAGGAGGAGGGAATGGGTCTTCAGCTCCTGAACCAGCCTGGTGGTCTCAGGGTCCGCAGCCTGCCTGGATCCCTAACGCTCAGGCAGGCCTCCATGGCTGGCTCCCAACATTATATCTCCTTGCACATTTAAATAATTTAATATTAAACAACCAAATATGTAAATCCTGATTATAGTCCTCAGTAGGAAATTCAGATGCATGTCAAAGCACTTTGGAAACTGTAAACCACTTTATAAATGGAAAGGATGAAAAAATATGTCCACACATACCTAAACACATGGGATAGTCCTTGAAAATTCTTCATTAGCAGGCTGACTCTGCTAGGGTGCAGAGACAAAACAGCACATTTCTTATTATCTTTACCCACTGAAGGAGAATATTGGCACAGTTAACTCAAGAGCAGTAGATCTTCTAGGCATTTTTGATCTTGGTGCTAAAGGTGTATCATATTACAGTTTTATGTTTGTCTTCTATTGAATCCAGAAGAATACCAGTTGTCTGTCCCTGAGCATAAATACATAGGGTATGGAGAATTGATAGCTGAGGAATTAAACACTCCCTTGACTAATCTAAAAAGTGGTTATTTCTCATCAAAATAAACTTTAGGACTTGAGATTATTCCATGTGACAATTGATTCTATATTGCTTTATAATGTTCTCCATTTGTTTCAAGAATATTGGTTTATTTCTCTAACTAGATTATGTTACTTAAAAACAAATCTTTTCATGAAATGAAATTGTCACTTATTGAGAAAATTCTATGTGATGATTATTTTGCTAGGTTCTTTCACATTTATTATCTCATTGAATCCTCACAACATTTATATGAAATAGAATTTTTATCTCTATCTTCATGGATGAAGTACTGAGAGCTTAAGTAAACCTGTGCAAGGTCACACCACCACTCAATGATGAGCTGGGATTTAAAACCAGATATTTCCATCATATGTCACTACTTTTTCATTTTTGGTGCCTGTTATTCTCTCTTATCTGACTCTATGATTTCTCTAAATGATTGAGAAAATATGTCCATTCCCCACATCTCAATTGATAGAGAGGTGACCCAGAATTTCATTGTGACTTAGCAAGTTAGAAAGGAATCATAATTCTTTAACTGGAAACAAATGGAGCTTTGAGACTTTTCTAATATAGAAACCTAGAATGATGATGCACACTTGAGAAGATTTGGGGAAGCATATTCTGAGTCTCTCCCCACATCTGTGAATTTCAAAATGTGTGTGGAAAAATGGTGAGACTGTTTAGGGAGCAGAAAGGTAGTTCTTTCTCCATGAACACTAAGCTGTCTTATCCATTTTTCACCAGTCACTCATTTTCTAAAAATGAATTTGCCACATATTTTTTTCTCTTTACAGGATGGAATGGGAACTCATTTGTGTTAAATTTTCAGCTACAAAATCCACTTTTAATTTGTCACTGGAGTACTAGTATCTCAGCCAGGAGAAAAAGATCTCATTAAAAACAAAAATGATATACCGGTGTCTATTAATCAATTGGATGAAACTACTTTATGCCCTGAATGCAAAATGTTGAAATGTATCATTTAAGGATCAATATTGTTTCTAAGTAACTAAAGCTAAATCAATACTAGCTCCACACTTCACTTTGGTAACAGATCATTAGATTCCAGTGTTTCTGAATCTGTAACTACAAATACAGACTGCTTAGAAACAGTTTCAGAGTAAAATTTTCCCCATTTGTCTTTCTAGATGTTTATTTATTTATGTACCTCATCGTGTAAAGTGAAACCCTCTTATAATGTTACTGTTGAGGTAAGGCAAATTCCCTTAGAGGAGTTGTATTAGACTTTTATTTTTGGCGGTTGTTAAGTCTCAGAGGGCTTAATTTGACCTATGTATGTCCAAAATCATGTAATAACAGGGTTCAGCTGTGTTATGTATTACTGATTTCTGCTCACTTATTTTAGTTTCAGTACACACTGGACTTAGAGAATTAGTGAGTTCTGTGTTAAATGTTTAAGGATGAAAGGACAAACTGTAAACCATATTATTGCATTTCAAAATAAAGAAACCCCAAGTGTATATAGTTTAACTACTTATATGAGAGTTTGAATTAGTTCTCTGTACAGAATTTCTGACGAGCTAATTCAGTTTTAGATTAGATTAAATAAAGCATAGAATTTAGAGGGAAAAATGTTGAATTAGTCAGATATGGTTACCAAAATGCCCGGGGTTTTATTGGGTTCTGCTGCTTGCCACTCAGAAAGTCTATCATTGAGGCAACAAATATTGCCAAGGAAGAAGACATTTTATTCAGATTGTATAATCTAAGGAGAATGGTAGATTTAATCTCAAATTCATCTCCCAAACCAATTGAATTTGGAGGTTTATGTAGTGGGAGAAGGAATGTAAAACAGTAATTAGGGAGAAGAAGTAAAACAATCATGAGTGAAGGGCCTGGCATTTCTTTTTATGGTTGTGGTGTTCTAGTGAGGAATACCAGAACTCTGATAAGGCAAATGTAAGTTTCAATTTTTGAGACCTGGAAGGTCAATTTCCATGTTTACTCAAAATGACAACAACAATAACAAAACAACAACAAACAGCCAACCAATATATCAGTTCTATGGGAAAATTGGGACCGTTTCAATACCTAGCAGGAAACAGATCACACACTCTGAAGAAAAATTTGAGAGCAGTTTAAAGTACTATTTACAGAAGTATGGAAATGATATGGGAAACTAACAAGAGATAGTAAAACACTATTAATAGTATGTAATCATTATCTTTCTTAGGCCTGAAACAGCAAAGGGAAGAGAGCAGTTCCTGGAAATATTAGCGATCCTATCAGTATATAGATAGGAATGGTGGCCTTTGGTAGAAAAACACAACTATAGCCTACAGTAGATTGCACAAGGGTGAGTACCAAGAGAATAAAATACCTTCCTTTGTACCTTCCTTTTCCTCTTTGATTCTCTCTCTCATGATTTCCATAGTCCAGATCCAACTGGAAGCCATAGAACAAGAAAGCCCAGTTAATGCAGTTAAAGCAGTACATAGAGGAGATAAGTTTTATGAGGTACAGGGCAGGGTAGAGAGTAGTTTGAAAAAGGTAGACAGAAGATATTCAGCAGAAGGTGACAGGTCTTTTCTATGCTGAGTATCACAGTATGTCTAGAACAAAAAGAACTACTGTCAAGCAATGTCTCTAAGAAAGAAAGACAATACAATGAGAAAAAGTAAAAGCATTCCAAGTCAGGTGAGATGACTCACACCTGTAATCCCAGTACTTTGGGAGGTGGAGGTGGGAGGATTGTCTGAGCTCAGGGTTTCGAGACCAGTCTGGGCAACTTGACAAAATCTCATCTCTAGAGTAAATAAAAAAATTAGTCAGGCATGGTGGCACGTGCCTGTAGTTCCAGCTACTTGGAAGACTGAGGTGGAAGGATTGCCTGAGTCTAACAGGTCAAGGCTGTGGTGGCCATGATTTTGCCACTGTACTCCAGCCTGGGTGACAGAGTGAGACTCTAAGTAAAAAAAAGAAACATTCCATTAAAAAAATGTATGGAGGAAGTATAGAGAAAGAAGCACTGTTAATGTTGGCATAGAAAAGATTTGAGGATCAATATAACATGGTGGTAAAGAGTATACTCAGCAGTATATAGCAGTACAGAATCAGCTAGCTGTGTGACCTTGAGTAAGCCACTTCTTTTTGCTTCAGTTCTCTCATTTGTAAAACCAAAGATAATAATTTATTTACCTCATATAATTGTTATGTGGATCAAATTACTCATTATGCAGAATACTTAAAAGAGTACTTGGTACGTAGTAAATTATATATAAAGCTAGACAATTGGGATGGGGCATAGTAGACAAATTTGAATGGGTCTGTGTACCTGAAGCAGTTGAATCAAGTTTGTTGAATGGAAACTCTAAGAAGATAGATTTTCATTCAGTGCTAGAATGAATTTTCTCATAGACACACTAAAAAATGATTATATATTAGTGAGGGACCCATTCTGAGGTATTCAAATGGATAAGAAAATGATAAGTCATGTCCTAAAAATATTCAAGCTTTGGAGACTGAATTTAGAAGGCCTTTAGAATCCATTTCAATACTGGCATGTTTCTTATTTTAAAAAAATCATGTGTGTTACATTGTAAATGTAACATTGTTATCTGTGCCTCTGCTTTATTTTTATTTTTTAATTTTTAATTTTAAAGATGTGGATTACAATTCAGAGTTAGATATACAAATGTTCATTATACAGGTACCTTTTTGATGAGGTGTGCCCTGCCCTTCCCTGGCAGTTTCCCACTACTGCCAATTGCTTTCTTATAGTATTATGATAATTGTTCAAGGTCCGCTTATGAGTGAGAACATGTGGTACTCAGTTTTCTGTTTCTGTGATAGATCACTGAGTATGATAGAATCTAAATCCATCCAGGTTGTTGCAAAGTCCATATGTTTCTCCTTCTTTATGGCTGCATAATATTCCATTGAGTACACATACCACATTTTTAAAATCCAGTCCAGTGTCAGTGGGCAGCACGGTTGGTTCCATGTTTTTGTTATTGTGAATAGTGCCGCAATAAACATGCGTGTGCAGGTATCTTTTTTATAGAATGATTTGAGTTCCTTTGGGCATATTCCCAACTGGGAGATTGCTGGGTCATAAGGAAGGTCAATTTCTAGTTCTTCCAGAAACCATCACACTGTTTTCCAGAGAAGTTGCACTAGTTTGCATTCCCATCAGCAGTGTAAAAGAGTTCCTTTTTCTCTACATCCTTGCCAGCATCTGTTGTTGTTTATTAATTATGTGTGCCTCTGCTTTACAGAACCATCAACTGCCTTGTGGGCTATAAATTGTGCAGATGTAATTTTTATCCTTTAGATAGTACATGAAAAAGCACACTTTGAAACCTGTGAATCACTTTGTGATTATATTATATTCCCCATCCTCCACCATTTTGCCATTATCTCTCCCTACAATGATATTTTTTCAATTAAAATAAACAGAGCAATGTCATATTTTGCTGTTTAAGAGTATAGATTCTACAGAGGTTGCACTAGTTTACACTCCCACCAACAGTGTAGAAGTGTTCCCTTTCGCCACACCCTCTCCAGCAACTGTTATTTTTTGAGTTATTGCTAATTGCCATTCTGACTAGAGTTAGGTGGTATCTTAGTGTAGTTTTGATTTGCATCTCCCTGATGATTAGTGAGGTTGAACATTTCTTCATGTGTCTGTGGCTGCTCAGATGTCTTCCTTTGAGAAGTGTCTGTTCATATCTTTTGCCCATTTTATAATGGGGTTGTTTGTTTTTTTCTTTTCAGCATGTTTTAGTTCCTTGTAGATCCAAGATGTTAAGCCTTTGTCAGACTTGGAGTTGGCAAATACTTTTTCCCAGTTTGTAGGCAGTCTCCCAGCTCTCTTGATGGTTTCTTTGGCTTTGCAGAAGCTTGTCAGTTTAATGAGGTCCCACTTGTCTATCTTCACTTTTATGGCCTGTGGGTTTCAGGTTTTGTTCAGGAATTGGATGCCAGTTCCAATTTCCATGAGGGTATATCCTTCATTTTCTAGGGTTCTTATGGTTTGAGGTTTTACATTTAGGTCTCTGATCCAGTTAGAGTTAATTTTTGTGTATGGGGATAGATGGGGTCCTATTTCAATCTTCTGCATGTGGTCAGCCAGTTTTTCCAGCACCATTTACTGAATAGGTTCTCCTCTCTCCAGTGGTAGGTGGTGGAGGCTTTGTTGAAGATGAGTAGGTTGAGAAATTGGGGTTTTGCTTCTGGAATCTCACTTCTATTCCATTGATCTATATGCCTGTTCCTATACCAGTACCAAGCCGTTTTGATGATTGTAGCTTTATAGTAAAGTTTGAAGTCTGGTAATGTGATACCGCCTGCTTTGTTTTTTTTTTTTTGCTGAGGATTGTTCTGGCTATTCTTAGTCGTTTGTGTTTCCATATGAATTCCTGTCTTGTTTTTCTACGTCTGAGAAGAATGTTGCTGGTAATTTTATGAGTATTGCATTAAATCTGTAGATTGCCTTAGGTAAGATGGACATATTCAAATGTTGATTCTTTCAACCCATGAGCATGGGATATTTTTCCACTTGTTTGTGTCATCTTTGATTTCTTTGAGCAGTGTTTTGTAGTTTTCATTGTAAAGGTGTTTCACATCTCTGGTTAGGAAGATGCCAAGGTATTTCATTTTTTTATGGCTATTGTGAGTGGAATTGTGCTTTTTATTTGGGTTTCTGTTTGTTTGTAAAGAAAAGTGATTGTCTTTTGCACATTTATTTTATACCCTGGGACTTTGTCAAAGTCCTTTATCAGTGCAAGGAGGCTTTTGACAGATTCTCTTGGGTTTTCAAGGTACACAATCATGTCGTCTGCAAAGAGAGATAACTTGACTTCCTCTTTTCCTCTTTGGATAACCCTGATTGCCTTCTCTTCTCTGATTGCTGTAGCCAGGACTTCCAATACTATATTGAACAGGAGGGGTGAGAGTGGGCATCCTTGTCTTGTTCCAGTTTTCAGGGGATATGGTTCCAATTTTTGTCCATTTAGGAGTATGCTGGCTGTGGTTTTCTCGTAGATGGCTTTTACTATTTTGAGGTATGTTCCCTGTATGCCTAGATGTTTGAGGTTTTTTATCAAGAAGGGGTGCTGGATTTTATCAAAAGCTTTTTCTGCATCTAATG
>NW_007249928.1:784059-796508 GCF_000164805.1 Carlito syrichta | reverse complement strand
CTTCCTCTTTTCCTATTTGGATACCCCTGATTGCCTTCTCTTCTCTGATTGCTCTAGCCAGTGTGGCAATTCCTAAAAGCTCTAAATATCAACTTCCCATATGACCCCGCAATCCCACTACTGGGAATATACCCTGAAGATCTCAAATCACTCTATAAAAAAGATACCTGCACACATATGTTTATCACAGTGTTGTTCACAATAGCAAGAACCTGGAAGCAACCATGCTTTCCATCAAAAGAGGACTGGATTTTAAAAATGTGGTACATATACACAGATGGAATACTACGTAGCCATAAAAAAGAACAAAATCATGAATTTCATAGCAACCTGGATGGAACTAGAGTCTATAATACTGAGCGACCTCTCACAGAAACAAAGATCTGAGTATCACATGTTCTCACTCATTTAGTGGACCTTCATCATCCAATGTAATACCATAAGAGAATGACTGACAATGGTGGGAAACTATGGGGAGGGGAAGGGAAGAGAGATGGGATTAATGGTAGTAAATATCTGTCTGGGGATGGGGAGACACCTCTTATCAACAAGGGTGCCTGAAGAAGCATATTTGTATACCTAACCCTTAACTGTATCCCACAATATCATAATACAAAATATTGATTATGAAAAATTAGTATAGATTCTATAGTTATACAATTTAGATGTAAGATTTAAGGTTAGTCACGTACTAGATATGTGATTTTTGAGCCTTAATTTTTGCCACTATGAAATAGGGACAATAATAATTCCTAACTTGTAGACTCATTGAAAAGATTAAATGAGATATCATTTGCAAAGTTCCTGGCATATAGTAAACTTTGAATAAATATTAGCACTTGTTACATTAAAATGTTGAACAATATGTTATTGTTATTATAAAACTAGTTCTTGAGATGCCTGGTTTACCTTGGTTGTGGCAGATTTTCTCATTTCTCTTGACAGGAGCCTCCATTCTCCAGTCAGTTCTGGAGGGTTTCTGCAGGGATTGCACAACTGCTAGGGAAAAGAAAAAGGTGATTGCTCTTTCAATGGGAGACACCTTCCACCTTCCTTGGATGTCATCTCCTTCCCAAAGCAAGTCATGAGAAACAGTATGCAGCAGAAAAGCAGTCTCCCAGCTGTATATAGGAAATCTTGTCAACAACGAAATTCTCATGCCTCTGAGAAACCAAACATGAAGCTTATATTTGGATTTTCATGTGAATAAAACTTCAGAAGTTAGAATAGCCAGCTGTGAAAGCCTGGGTGCTCCTTGATATGTGGAACAAGAGCTTACAATAAAGAATATTTAAAAAAGAGAAAAATACTGTCTTCCCAGGCTTTGTCTATATGACGAAAGGAGTTTTCAAACTTCCTTTAGCAGCAAATATTTTCAATTAGCATCTTTGAGTGGGCTGATTAACCATTGTATGAAGTGCTATAGACTTCTATTTGGGGGAGGAGGAAAAACAGGCACTTTAGTTTGGCATTCTGTTCTCTTCCTCGGTAGAAGCATTGAGTCCAATCTTCCTTCCTCTCTTATTCATCTACACATCCCCAATACAGATTGATATTTTAAGTGTAGCGTCCCAATGCTAGGATGACACGGAAAGGAAACTTAAGGGTAGGTTGAAAGATTCATCACAGATCCAAATCCAGCCCAATTTTAGCACTGAAAGCCCATTGTTCTGGGAACTGCTTCAGTCCTAGGCAAACCAGGAAGATTGGTCATACTAACTGGGCCTAACAGAAAATATCATTCAGGAAACTATGAATTAAGACTATTGTGAATAACCTTGTCAGGCTAAAGAGCAATGTCTCCATGTCAATATATCACCTAGGTAGACTACAGTGAAACAAAATTATCTTTGACTTGAGAATCAGTGAATAAAATGAAATACACCAATTTGAGGAGAAACAAGAATCACAACTAGTATTTATTTGATGTTTTCTATATGTCAGTGCCCATATTTTTATTTTGTAGATATCACTTACTTCTATCCACTAATATCCCCGTTTTTCAGATCAGAAAAGTAAAACTTGGTGAGTTTCTGTGATTTGTGAGGTCAAGTGGAGCCAGGATTCAAATCTATAACTTTCTGAATTGTACACTCTTAATCACCATATAATGCTGCCTTATTTATTTCAGTCATTGTGGTATACCTTTGGGATACAGCAGTGAGGAAAATACGTATGCTCCCCACCCTCAGGAAGCTCTGATTCATGTAAGAGTGACCCATATAAAAATTAAATATTTTTATCTTGAAATCATTATAGTTGCATGGATACAACTGCTTTCTTACCAATTTGAATCAGAATTAAAAACACACACACAGAAGTATTGTTTCTTGATGCTCTATACCTAAATAATTATAGGAAGTGGCTAGACCAGCTATTGACCAATCTCAGAAGAATGAGGCCCTTGTTTTAGGAAGCTAAATTAAGTATGACAAGATGAGCAACTACCGATGAAATAGGAAAGTGATAGTTCTCTATCAGTTTTCAATCATGAATCAAATAAAAAGGAAATGATTGAAAAACATTTATTTATGATGTCTCTTTATAATCAAAAGATATCTATTAGCATAGATTTCATGCTAATTGCAGGTTTTTTCCCCCTGTCTGTAACTGTCAAAATAAAGATCTACTTATATTTATAGCAATTATGGTAGAGGTCTGTTCCTCCCCAAGGCTGAGTCTTACCCTGATAATTAGTGTAGCCTAATCAGTCCTGCCATTATCCATGTCTTACTCTAAAGACAAATAGCAATAACAAAATACATATTGCCTGTTGGTGGGAGGATATGCATGTGTGGGAGTAGGGGATATAGAAATCTCTGTATATTTCTGCTGTGAACAAAAATTTATCTAGAAATAAAGTTATTAAAAATATGTATCATCTTGTTTGAGAATCTGCTTGATCCATACCTAGATCAAGAATTGGTAACTATGGCCTGGAGGCCAAATCCAGCCTGCTGCCTATTTTTATATAGCCTGTGAGCTAAGAATGATTTTTGCATATTTAAATGGTGGAAACAAAAATCAAATGAAGAATGATATTTTTGGCATGTGAAAATTACATAAAATTCAAATTTAAATGCCCATAAATAAAGTCTTATTGGAACACAGCCATGCTCATTCCTTTATATATACTGTTTATGACTGCTTTCCTGCTATGGTGGCAGAACTGAGTAGCTACTACAGAGACTGTATGGCCCACAAAGCCTAAACATTTACTACTTGATCCTTCATGAAAAAGCATGCTGACGCCTGGCCTAGAAAAAGGGGTCCAATCCTGTATATAGAAAATATACATGAGAAAATCACAAGGGAAAAATCACTCATCAGTGCTATGTTTTGGAGGAAACAACAAAAACAGCAAACATAAATTGATCCAATAAATGCAATTCATGTGAAATATGTAAAAGTTAAGAAAAAATCCTACATTATAACTCTAATCAGTCTTTTTTTAATATTCATTATAACTTCTATTTATCATGCCTATGATGAGTAGCCATTGCTTATTGATAACAAGACCCCAAAAAAGAAGATTCCTATTTCAGCTGACATTAATATATAATACATAAATAAATACACTATATATATGTGTGTGTGTGTGTGTGTGTGTGTATGTGTGTGTGTATATATGTTTCTGTTCACTTGCGTTTTTGTTCAAGCTTCACTACAACGGATATTAACCCTGGAAAAGCCACTGAGTCATGAAAATACTTGTGTGGTGTATTTTTGCTATCCTTTTTTCAGAGCTTCCCAGTAAGACTTCTGACTTAAAACCATGGCTCTAATTATTCTTCCAAAGCAAAGAGATGGTGGAAATATGCAAAGGTTTTTTTTCCCTTGCTCCCTTCTCTCTCACTCCCTGGATCTTTTTTCCCCCCAGTAGTACCATTACCTGCTATGTAGAAATAATGAACTCAAAAATATTTAGTTAAGAAATTCCTGTCGTTGTTAGTTTAATAAATCAACACTGGAAATTAAACTATTAATTTTTCAAAACATTAAACATCAAAGTAAAGGAGCACCAGAAGAAAGATGAGGGGAATAGGAAATTATCTAAGAAATATTTACCCTTCATAATAGCACTTGTATAACATTGCAGATTGAGCTTTTATCATTTATTACTGAATAATATAGCAAATGAAATTAGTTATTGTATATTTTATTCAGAGTTGGCCTGGGAACTAAGTGAATGAGCAGGTGAGCAGAGGTCTAGGAACTAAATGCCATTGTAATGAAATATGGAACAGGGCTCAAATGCTTTAATTATACTGAAGAAGCATAGTGATTAGGAGAGTGGATTCTGGAGTCAAATGGACTTGGGTTTGAATTTGAAAGTGGCCATTGAGTAGTTAAGAGGTCTTACTTAGGTTATTTAATTTTAATAAACTTTGATTTCTTAATTTATAAAATGAAGGTGATAAAACTACCTTTATGAGATTGTTTTGAGGTTTGAATAAGATGTGTATAAATAATGCTTAGTACTGGGCCTGGCACAAGTATTCAATATATATTTATTATTTTTGTTATTATGGATGCTAAATGAAATAGTATTGGAAATCATTGCATAACTGATCAATACTTTGTTATATGGTGAATTTCTGTCTAGTCATATAAAGGAATGCAGTGGAAGGAATAGTGAATGGAAGTTAGGAGACCTGTGCCTTATAGTCTGGTTGATAATAATCATAACAGCAATAAGAAGTTAGTATTTATTAGGCATTTACTATATGTTTAATACAACATCCCTGAATAGTAATGTCATTATTTTTTATTTTAAATATAGAAGAACTGAAGCTTAAAATGATTTGGCTGTTTGCATAAAACAGCTATTAAGTGGCAGAGGTGGGATTTGACTCAAGCACACAGACTCCAGAGCCCTAGTGTTTAACCAAGAAGCTATATTACATTCTGGGTTCTGTAGTTAGCGGGCTCTATGATCCATATGGTTGTATAGATTTTGCATTGTGCAACACAAAGGATGTTATATTCATATTGGCTATATGCAGTGAATAGCCTGTGTAATCATTTGGGTGGTTGCAAGGAAGTTCCTTATCTAGGTTTTACTTTCCTTGTTCCTAAAATGAAAGGCTTGAACTAGTTGGTCACCAGGCCTCTTATAGCTGATAGCTTAGTGTGCATATGTAAATTATTTTAAAATAATTCTGGGTTTTAAATGTTTTAATAACAGTCATTACACTATAACATAAAGAATCTGAACGTTAATCTGAGTCTCATTCACTGTAAAGCCACAGATTTCTGGCTTTGTAGTGGTTATGGGCAGTAGTCTACTCATGGCCAGCAGCAAGACCTTTGATCTAGGTTCTTTGATTAGAGATATTCTGGAGTTCCTGTGGGATATTTTAGGATCTAGCGAATTGCTGGATTCTAGACTTATGGAGCTCAATTCCTATTCTTTATCCCATGGTGAACCTGTGGCTTTTGTTTTCAAAACTTCAGTCTCACTATGGGTCACAAAACTTGAACTCCTATTTACTAATTTGACATTTTCTTTCCAAATTTCTAATTTATTTTCTTTCAAATTAAACTATTTGTTTTAAATATGTGAGTATATATGTTCATTTATTCATATTACTGCATATTGATAAATCAGCACTGTGTCTTTTCATGTTTTTGGAGTAGGGGAAAGTTACCTACTTTTTCTAAGAACTGTGCCATAATTTTTTCAAAATACACATCTTGTCTGAGGAAGAACTCAAACTAGAACTCTATTCACTTAATTTCACTTTTATTATATCATCATCTCATGACTTTGAAAGACACTGACAATTATTTTATTAACACTGAGCTTTTAGAAGGTAATGGCTATCATCTATGATGACATGGATGAATCTGGAGGATATTATGTTAAGTAAAATAAGCCAGATACAGAAAGACAAATTATGGCATGATCTTACTAATACGGGAATCTAAAAAAAAAAAAAATTAAACTCATAAAGGCAGAAAGTAGGAGGGTGGTTACCAAAAACTAGGGAAGGCAGGATGTGGAAATGTTGGCTAAATGGTACAAAGTTTCAGTTCCAAGTTCTGGAGATCTATTGTAGAGCATGGTGACTATAGCTAATGATAATGTGTGATATACTTGAAATTTGCTAAGATCATGTATGTTCTAATCACAAAATATATGATTAGTATGTGAGAAAATGGATATATTCATTAGCTTGAGTTAATAATTTCACAATGCATACACATATCATGACATCACATTGTATGCCATACATATATGCAATTTTGTCAATTATACCTAATAAAGCTGGGAAAAATGTATACAACTTATTTGAAATTTTAAATAAAAAATTATAATATTTCTTCTGATGAAAAAATTCTAATTTTCTTTGGTAAGTTTTATACATATATATTAATTTGTGCTTATTTAATGAAATAAATTCCCAGAACAAACCAAATAAGGACACGGCATCTGGGATACCTGGAGTCGGAGGATTAGGAAGCTGTCTTGTTTTCCCATCATGCACTTTTGCTTAGATTCTTTGTGCCTTGAAGAAACAATTCTATCTGCACCTGATGCTAGGATAGCAACAATTAAATGTCTGTTTTTCAAACATCCCTAGGAGTAGGAATATGGTTAACTGAATAGATTCAACAGTCTTTCTTTGCTAGGATGTGAACTACATAAAAATTAAGTGTTAACAGCCCCATAGATTCAAAAGCAGTTTTTCAAGGATATTAGGTGTTGTCTACAGAAACCCATTTTAATGAAGCAATGTATTAAGCAAGAATTGTATGTGCCATCCATTAATAAACTTAAAGGCACAGTTTGGTTGATAATATTGTGAATCTACAGATATCTAACAGATAAGTTAGATTTAGGTATCAGGATATTACTACCACTATACTGTATTAGGACTCACCACTTTCCTCTTAGATGCTTTGCCTGTTTTCAGTAAATGATGCTTTCTGTAGTTGGGCTTACCTGAAAAATAGATTAGTATGTTCTTTTCAATTGTATTCTACTCCTAAACACAATTTTTAATTAAATAATTATATGCCATCATTAAAGACATACAGCTCAGGAAAATTCTAAAAATTAAGTACATCATTTTTATTCTTATTCTTCCACCTCACCAGGTTCTTTTTGACTTTTCTTAGAGCTACAGATTCCCTCTATCCTTAAGAAATCTTCATGACTCTGGCTCCTCTGGAACTTTACCAAATGTCACAGCCCCTGCAGCCTTTCTTATGCAGACAGTCAATTTAGCTCCCCTGTGAGAAAGATAACTAGATTCTTATAACTAATCCAAGGTCAGAAATTCCTTTCTCATTTCTAGTATTCCCTATGCTTTAAGATGGCCTCTTGATTTCCACTCTAGTCTCTGGTTTATTCATCATTGCTTGGCTCTCCTTTCATCTTTCCTCAGAGCTTTTGCTTATACTGCTTCCTTTGCCTGAAATCGGTCTGCCCTCCACCCATTTCTGCCTGTCACACTCTCCCCATTTAAAGCCCAGTGCAAATTGCACTTCCTCTAATAAGTCTTCTTTAGAACTTGTCTTTCCATTTTCTACCACTCCACCCCCAGCATTTTGCTTATATTTTAGTTATAACTACAGTGACTGCATTTGCTGAACTGTGGAATCAGGACACATGACTTTGACAGCTATAAGTATACTTATATGAACAGTGCGATAGATCATTTGAAATCAAGGCAGTTCTAGAAAATCTAGAGTGCGTGTTTCCCTCAATTGTAGCTCTCATTACAGTCTGCCTTGTGTTGGCGTTAATTATGTGTGTGTTTGGATCCTTCCTGATGTTCCAAGCCAGAACTGTGCCATATGCATCCCTGTATCACCTCACACCTGTCAGATTCTTTTGTCTGTAGTAGGCATTCACATTTTATTTTTGAGTTAATGTCTCACTCTGTGACCCAGGCTGGAGTGCTGTGGCACGATCACAGCTCACTGCAGCCTCGACCTCTTGGGCTCCAGTGATGTTTCCGCCTCAGTCTTCTGAGTAGCTGGGACTACAGACTCATACACCAAACTTCGCTAATTTTTTTTTGAGAGATGAAATCTCGCTATGTTGCCCAGGCTGTTCTTGAACTTCTGGCCTCAAGCGATCCTCCTGCCTTGGCCTCCCAAACTGCGGGGTTTATAGGCATGAGCCACCGTGCCTGGCTGGCATTCATTTTTTAAGCAGCCATTAAATATTTATTAAGCTAATATGATGTGGCAGGCACTGTGCTAAGTGCTAGTGATAAGATGAGGTCTTTTTTGCCATGAAATAAATAATTACAACACTGTGAGATGAGTGCCATACTAGGATAGACACGGAAAACACAAGAAGAGCACCTCACCTAGACTTGCAAAGCTAAGGAGGTCTTGAAGGAAGTTATTTATAAGCAGAGATTTATAGACAGAGAAGTAATGGAAAAAATATGATATAGTATAATGGGTGCTCTGCCTGGAGAAGGTCTGTGTACTATGAGAACACATATTAATGTACCTTATCCTTAATGATCAGGGGAGATTCACCATCAGATGGGGAGGTTTTTTTTTTTTTAGTTGGAGTCTCACTCTATCGCCCAGACTGGAGTGCAGTGGCTGCTCCCGGCCACCGCAGCCTTGACCTGCTGGGCTCCGGCAATCCTTCCGCCTCAGCCTTCCAAGTAACCGGAATAGAGGTAGAGTTTTAAGTTGAAGTCTAGATCACTAAATGCTGAATGAATTACATTGCTAGTATTTAGCTATTTTGCTGTTTCTACTTTTCTGAATTTTAACATGAGACAAACTGTCAGGGAGTAAGAGAAGGATAGCATCTCCTCTCTAGTTCCTTGCTTTCCACTGCATCTATTCACAGTGGCTGGAATAGAGATTAATTCCATAAAATATAATCTCCTTTTTTCCCAGTAAGAAATAAGTTTCTCAGTTATTTTATTACTTAGCTTGAAGCTTCTTTCGTCTCTTCTGATCAATACTTTAACTGAGTCTTATGTAAAATGAAATTTACATTTATGTGTTCCCTTAGCAACAATCACACAAAATCAGATACAACTGCTTTTAGAATCAGTTTGTCTTTTGAAAAACTTCTAGTTACACAATCTTCTTTTATTAGCAGAATGGGTTCTAAATGGGCTACCATCTCTTTCAAAACAAAACGTTTATAAAACCATATTTAAATTGAATTTAAGGGTTTTAAAATAGAGATATGAAGTAGTTTAACCTAAGCTTTCATTGATTTATTTAATCAAGCAGTAAACATTTATTATTATCTATAGATATTATGTCAGGTGCTGTGGATTACAAAGATGACAAAAATATGGTCCTTTACTCATAATGCTTATAACAGAAAAAACACATACAGCAAAGTGTAGGTGTTTGAAAATGATGATTTATTTCAAATGTTGTGGGAACAAACACATATATGAGTTTTTTTAATAATAGGATTTGTTATGATGACCCTTAATTTCTACTGGAGTGAATCTAAGAGATATCAGCTGTTAGTCAGCTCCTGCTGCTCTGATCTCAGACGTGAATTCTAAAGATCTAAAAAAGTCTTTGCATCTGGGAGTTCTGACATTGTCATAGGAGTTAGGGGAAAAAATAATAAAAGTGCCATGAGAAGCTGTCAGAGACTGTGTGCTACATTAAGTCAATGTGAAGTCCACAGAGGGATTTCTGGACTTTAATTTTATAGTAAATGTGATGTTCTTGCCAAGGAAGCACATGGAAGACTGAAAGGATGTAAAATGTTCAAAGATTACTGTTCTCTCTTTTTTTTGAGTTGGAGTCTCACTCTGTCACCCAGACTGGAGTGCAGTGGCCGCTCCCGGCACCGCAGCCTCGACCTGCTGGTCTCCGGCGATCCTTCCGCCTCAGGCTTCCGCGTAGCCGGAATTACAGGCGCGCGCTACCACGCCCGACTGATTTTTTGATTTATTGTAGAGATGAGGTCTCGCTGCCCAGGCGGGTCTCGAACCCGCGGGCTCAGGCAATCCACTCACCTCAGCCTCCCAAAGGCGCGGGATTACAGGCTGAGCCACCGAGCCCGGCTAGTTTACTGTTCTTAAAATAACATTTAAACTAGTATGTTTTCTTCAAAATAGGGAAGAAGAGGGAAAACTATGCCTAAATTCATATTATAGAGTTTTAAACTGTTGTTAAAATCCATGTCCATGGGCTCTTTAGTCTTTGGTAATACTGGTCACAATTCCTTTGATGTTCTGTTGAATACTAACAATTCTAAATTGTATTTGAGCCTGCCTCAGGTTATTAGAGTAGTGGTATTCCAACAGCTCCAATGTCTTATTTGCTCATACAGGTAATAATTTATGCATGTTTTTCCTCAGCATATACTCCCTCATTATTGTTATGCTTAAGATAAAGATTATATACCTTACCATGGTCTACAGAGCTCTGCATGGTCTGGTACCCACTCGACCTCCCAATTTTATTTTACACAACCCTTTGTCTAATATTTTCAACTTCATCAAGACAAAACTACTTGTAGCTCCTGAAACATAGCATTTTATTTCAGGTTTCTGAGTCTTGACTTAAATTGCACTTCATGCTTATGTAGTTATTTTGCTATAACTTTGTCTGATGAATTCATTCATTATACAAGATTTAGCTCAATTATCAACTCCTCTAGACTGCTGTTCTTTACCCTTCCTCCCCATGGGTTGGGTTATATAGTCTCTCTCTCCATTCCTACAGCATCTTGTAGTCACATCTGGCACCTCTTTCTCAGAAATTTAAACTTGGCTCAAATGCTCAGTTTTATAACTTGTGTCAGTTCAGTGCTCTCTTCAAGATCTTTGTTAATTCCAAATTTTACTTTCTCATGGTTGGTATTGTCTCTATTTTGGGTCTAAATAAATTTCTGGGATCTGCTTAGTGCTGAATGTGAAAACCACTCTCAGTGACTTCTCCAAAAAGTCCAGTTACATTAAGTGCGAGGTACATTTTTAAAAAAGTTTTACTAAATATTTGCAAGACAATGGAGATGAATGATGTATCTCACTGTACAGCATTGTTCCGTCTTTCTAGTTTTCTCTTCTTATGCTCACTTGTCTTTCAAAGCCTGTTCTCCTAACTTGTGATTCCCTCAGCAATACCTATCCCTCTGGAGAATGTGTAATAATCATCCTTTGTCCAACCTATGCTCCATCCTGGATGTTTCTTTTATGGAGTGATTCCTCAGAACCCATTGACTTGTTCCAACTTCCCTATAACTTAAAGAAATAATTGTTTTTCTTAATCTCTTTGCACTGTTATTGTATAAATTTTGGTTATATTCTTTTTTTAAATTAATTAATTAATTTATTGTAAAGATGTGGGGTACAATTCAGGGTTAGGTATATAAACATTGATCATGCAGGTACCCTTGTTGATGAAGTATGCCCTCCCTCCCCTAGCAGTTTCCCTCAACTGCCAGTCCCACTCCCCCTCCCCTAACAGTTTTCCATTACTGCCAATCACTTTCTTATAGCATTATAATTGTTCAAGGTCACCTTATGAGTGAGAACATATGGAACTCAGTTCTTTGTTTCTATGATAAATCACTGAGTATGATCGACTCCAATCATCCAAGTTGCTGCAAAGTCCATATATTTGTCCTTCTTTATGGCTGCATAATATTCTATTGTGTATATGTACCACATTTTGTTTATCTAGTCCAGCTTTGATGGGCAACACAGTTGGTTCAATGTTTTTGCTATTGTGAATAGAGCTGCAACAAACATACGTGTGCAGGTATCTTTTTTGTAGAGTAATTTGGGTTTCTCCGGGTACATTCCCAATAGGGAATTGCTGGGTCATATGGAAGGTCAATTTCTAGTTCTTTCAGAAATCTCCACACTGTCTTCCAAAGAGGTTGTACTTGTCTGCATTCCTACCAGCAGTGTAGAAGCGTTCCTTTTTCTCCACATCTTCACCAGCATCTGCTGTTTTTTGTTTTGTTAATGATGGTCATTCTTACAGGGGTTAGGAGGTATCTCAGTGTGGTTTTGATTTGCATTTCTCTGATGATGAGTGAGGCTGAACACTTTTTCATGTGTCTGTTGGATGCCCATGTATCTTCTTTTGAGAAGTGTCTATTCATATCTTTTGCCCACTTTTTAAAGGGGCTGCTTATTTTTTTCCTTTCAGCACGTTTGAGTTCCTTGTAGATCCTAGATGTTAGGCCTTTGTTGGATAAACAGTTGGCATATATATTTTCCCATTTTGTGGGCTGTCTCCCTGCTCTCTTGATGGTTTCTCTGGCTTTGCAGAAGCTTGTTAATTTGATGAGGTCCCACTTGTCTATTTTATTTCTTAAGGTATTGTCCTTTAGGGTTCTGAATAGGAATTGGCTCCCAGTTCCAATTTTTATAAGGGTGTCTCCTTCTAAGATTTTTATAGTTTGAGGTTTTACATTCAGGTCTTTGATCCATTTAGAGTTAATTTTTGTGTATGGTGATAGGTAGGGGTCCTATTTC
>NW_007249928.1:747742-784039 GCF_000164805.1 Carlito syrichta | reverse complement strand
CATTTCTCTGATGATGAGTGAGGCTGAGCATTTTTTCATGTGTCTGTTGGCTGCCCGTATATCTTCTTTTGAGAAGTGTCTATTCATGTCTTTTGCCTACTAGGTGACCACAAATAGCTAAAACAATCCTTAGCAAAAGAAACAAAGCAAGAGATATCACACTTCCAGACTTCAAACTTTACTATAAAGTTACAGTAATCAAAACAGCCTGGTATTGGTACAAGAACAGGCATACAGACCAATGGAACAGGAGAGAGATTCCAGAAGCAAAGTCTCAATTCTTCAACCAACTCATCTTTGACAAAGCCTTCAACAACAACCACTGGGAAGAGGAGAACCTATTCAGTAAATGATGCTGGGAAAACTGGCTGACCACATGTGAAGATTGAAACAGGACCCCTACCTATCACCAGGCACAAAAATTAACTGTAAATGGATCAAAGACCTGAATGTAAAACCTCAAATTATAACAGTCTTAGAAAGCGCAGGAGACACCTTTATGAAAATTGGAACTGGGAACCTATTCCTATTCAGAACCCTAAAGGCCAATACCTTAAGAAATAAAATAGACTAGTGGGACCTCATCAAATTACCGAGCTTCTACAAAGCAAAAGAAACCATCAAGAGAGCAGGGAGACAGCCCACAGAATGGGAAAATATATTTGCCAACTGTTTATCTGACAAAAGCCTAACACCTAGGATCTACAAGGAACTCAGACGCACCGAAAGGAAAACAAAACAAAACAAAACAAAACAAAAAAAACAAGCAGCCCCTTTAAAAAGGTTATATTCAAAAGTTTTGTTTATTTTTCCCCTGTAAGAGAATAAGTGTGAGAAGATTGTCTGAACCCAGGGATTCGAGACAAGCATGGGCAAAATGGTGAGACCTTGCCTCTTCAATAAATCAAAAAATTCACTGGGCATGGTGGCATGTGACTATAGTTCCAGCTACTTGGAAGGATGAGGTGGAAGGATTGCCTGAGTCCAGTAGATCGAGGCTGCAAGAATGCCACTGCACTCTGACCTGGGTGACTGAGTGATACTCCAACTCAAAAAAATAAAAACAAATAAATAAATGACCTCATTTGTTCTGTTCGTTCCTATATTTCTAGGATTTAGCACAGTGCTTATACATAATAGGTCTTCAATAATGTATTGTGAACTGTATTTTTTTCTTCTTTTTTTCCTGATACTTGGAAGCATCAGAGGTGAACTGTCTTTTGAATACATCTTGGAAAGCTTTGGGTTAGTGCTCAAACAAATGTATTCAAGGCATGTGGGTTTTGTCTGTGGGTAGGCCATTTTTTTTGTTCACTTCTATAGTCAAAGTTTATGCCATAAAGTCATGTTAGCTTATACTTTGTAAGCAGATTCTATATGTTGTGTACTAAGCATAGATACAATGACTAAGAGAAGCAACCTAATAAAAACCAGCAGAGTTCTAACTACTTTTATGCATATTAACTTGTCACAACAACTCCTATTAAGTAGATAAATTATCAACCCCATTTTCCAAAGAAGGAAGTTGAGACACACTTAAGTAACTTGTCCAAGGTCACATACCTAATAAATACAATAGTTGGAATTTAAGTCTAGGCAGTCTATTCTAAGACCCTGCTCTCTTGGCCACTACTTAATATTGCCTTGCAAACACAAGGATTAGGTTGTTATGTGCAGATTGTAAAGGTCAAAAGCATTAGAAAAGATAAACTTCTCAAGGGTAGAAATAATCACAGAGGTCTGCATGAAAGAAGTACACATTGGCAGGCAAATTGATTTCTGTTTCTATTTTTATTCAACTCTGTTTGGCCAGATTGGCTTACTGCCAGAAACCAATTTCTGCAAAGATTATAACCTTTGGATTGGTGGTCAGCAAAAGCCAAGGCCACTGGCACCAGATGGATCATTTGACCTTTGTTCTACTGTGCGAGGCTTTTCATATGGCTTTTATATTTTTGGAATTGGGTACTAGTTCACCTTGTTTGTGTGAGATTCAAAGGGATGAGAAATGTCTTGGTATTTACAACTGAAAAATAAAATTGCTCTGGTCATCTGCCATCTCTTTTGTGAATGCAATTTTTTGGGTTCATATTTTAATACGCAGAAATGTTGAAGTCATAGGTCCTCAGAATTATTTCCAATTCCCATAAAAAGTGATTGTATTCAGAAAGTCACTCTTTTCCTAAATATTCAGCTAAAATACTTTAGATTATAAAAGTGTTTTATAATTTTTCCATTAATATTGTAACATAACATTCATGGATAAAAAAGTTTTAAATTTTGGAACACGTGTATTTATATAAGTCCTAAATGTGCTGTAAAGGAGAAAGTAGAAGAAATGATTTTTAAAATATAGCTTTGGGGGCACAAGTACCTTCATTTCCAACTATATTGCTGAAAAAGTCATGATTTCACTTTTTTTTAGTAGCTGTGTGTGTGTGTGTGTGTGTGTGTGTGTGTGTACACACACTTTACTTTAAAATTCAATAATCCATCGATGTTGACGGACACTTGGGTTGATTCCATGACATTAATATTGTGAGTAGTGCTGTGATAAACATACACGTGTAAGTGTATTCTGATGTAATAATTTATTTTCCTTTGGATAGGTACCCAGTGGGATTGTTGGATCAAATTGTAGTTCCATTTTTAGTTATTTGCAAAATCTCTGTAGTGTTTTCCATAGCAGTTGTACTACTAATTTATATCTTCAACAATAGTGTGTAAGTGTTCTTTTTACTCCACATACTTGCCAAAATCTGTTGTTTTCTCACTTTTTATTAACAGCCATTCTGACTTGCAAAAGATAGTATCTCACTGTGTTTTGAATGTGCATTTGTCTGATAGTAATGTTGAGCATTTTTTCATATGTTTTTTGGCTGCTTATATGTCTTCTTTTGAGAAATGTCTGTTCATGTCTTTTGCCCACTTTTTAATGTGGTTATCTTTTTTTTTTCCTATTGAGTTTGTTTGAGTTCCTTGTAGATCCTGGATGTTAGTTCTTTGTCAGATGCATAGTTTGCAGATATTTTCCCCATTCTGTAGGTTGTCTGTTTACTCTTTTGATTATTTCTTTTGCTGTACAGAAGCTTTTTAGTTTAATTAAGTCTCATTTGTCATATTTTTGTTTTTGTTGGATTTCCTTTTGAGTATTTAGTCATAAATTATTTGCCAGACCAATATACAGAACAGTTTTTCCTTGGGTACATATAGACATACAGAGCAGAAAAATTCATGTAGGGTTTTATAGTTTCAAGTTGCACATATAAATCTTTAATTCATTTTGAATTAATTTTTGTATATGGTGAAGAATAGTCCAGCTTCATTCTTCTACATATGGCTTTCCAATTTTCCCAGCACCATCTATTAAATAGTGTTTCCATTACCCAGTGTATATTTTTGTTGATTTCATCAAGAATCAGTTGGTTAGTAAGTATGTAGCCTTATTTCTGGATTCTCCATTGTGTTCCACTTGTCTATATGTCTATTTTTGTACCAGTATCATGCTGTTTTGGTTCTTATGGCCTTGTAATATAACTTAGAGTCAGGTAATGTGATACTTTCAGTATTACTCTTTGTTCTTAGGATTGCTCTGAGTATTCTGGCTCTTTCATGGTTCTATATCAATTTTAGGATTTTGTTTCTAATTCTGTGAAACAAAATTGGTACTGAGAAAGGAATTGTGTTGAATTTATATATTGCTTTGGGAATTATGGTTCCTTTAATGATATTGATTCTTCTGATCCATGAACATAGGATGTTTTTCCATTTGTTTGTATCATCTAAAATTCATTTTATTAGTGCATTGTAGTTTTCCTTGTAGGGATTTTTAACCTCCTGTGTTAAATGTATGGCTAGGACTTTTTTTGTAGCTATTGTAAGTAAGATTGAGTTATTGATTTGTTTCTCTGCTTGATTGTTATTGGTATATAGAAATGTTATGGATTTTTATACATTGATTTTATATCTTGAAACTTTACTGAAGTAATTTATTAAATCTAGGAGTCTTCAAGTATTATTTAGGGTTATCTAGGTATAATTACCTATCATTAGCAAACAGATAACTTGACATCCTCTTTTCCAATTTGTATGCCTTGTATTTCTTTCTTTCCTGATGACTCTAGCTACAAGTGAACGTTTGCTTCCTTGTCTTTATCCAAATCTTAGGGAGAATACATTCAACGTTTTCCCTTTCAGTATGATGTTGGCTATGGGTTTGTCATATATTTTATTATCAAGCAGAAGCAGGCTTTTTAATTTCCCTGAATTTATATAGTTTTGAGAGTTTCCCTTGGTATTGATTTTTAGTTTTATTCTGCTGTGGTCCAAGAAGATACTTAATATGACATATTTTTAAAAATGTATTGACACTTGCTTTGTGGCCTACCATATAGTCTGTTTTTGAAAATGTTTCATGTGTAGAAGAATATATATCCCTCTCCTGGGAATATACCTAAAGGAACATAAATTTTTACACAAAAAATTCACCTGCATACAAATGTTTTAGCCACATTATTCACAATACAAAAACATGGAATCAACCATATTGCCTATCAAAGGTGGACTGGATAATGAAAATCTACATATACATGATGGAATATTACACAGCCATAAAGAAGAACAAAATCATGGATTTTGCAGCAAGTTGCATGGAGTTGGTGATCATCATACTTAGTAATCTATCACAGAAACAAAGAACTGAATACCACGTGTACTCACTCATAGTGGGTCCTGAACATTAATCACAATAGCAGAAAGGAGGGATTGACAGTTGCTGGGCATTGCCAGGGGAAGGAGGGTATCACATAACAACATTAAGGATAACTGGTCCCAAACCGAGGGAAGTGAGTGCCAGTTGGAAGTCCAAACTTCAACTGCATACAGCCTACTTGTGTAGCTAATCCTTACTTGTAGCCCATATCTTTATAATTTAAAAAATGCATACTCTGTTCTATAAATGTTTGTTAATTCCATTTGGTCTAGAGTATAATTTAAATCCAGAGTTTCTTTGCTGATTTTTGCTCTCAATGATCTGTCTAGTACTGCCAGTGTGGTGTTGAAGTCCCCCACTATTGTATTTCTGTCTATTTTTTTCTCATTTCTAGTAGTATTCATTTTATGAATCTGGGTGCTCTGGTATTCTGTGCATATATATTTAGAACTGTTATATCTTCCTTTTAAATTGATCCCTTTGCCATGATATAATTACCCTCTTTTTTTTTTCTTGATGATTTAAAATCTGTTTTATATGATATAAGTATAGCTACTTCTGCTCACTTCTGGTTTCCATTAGCATGGGATATCTTTTCCCATCTTCTTGTTTGATTCTATATATATCTTTACTAATTAGGTGGGTTTCTTATAAGCAGTATATGGTTGTATCTTGTTTATCTGTTTCACCAGCTTATATTTTAAATGGAGTGTTTAGTCCATTTATATTCAAAGTCAATATCGATATGTGAAGTCTTGTTCCTGTGTCACTGTTAATTATTACCTAGTTGCTTTGCAGATTGGATTGTGCAATTGCTTTATAAGATGCTAGTTTTTTTACCTTTGTGTGTTTTTATGATGGAGTGTATTACTCTTTCATTTCCTTGTTTAGACCTCCTTTGAGCATTTCTTATAGTGCTAGTCTAGTAGTGTCCAATTCTCTTAGTGTTTCCTTGTCTGGGAAAGACTTTATTTATTTTTCATTTATGAAGTTTAGTTTAGCAGGATACAAAATTCTTGGATGACGTTTTTGTTAAGAAAACTGAGAATTGGACCTCAATCTCTTCTAACTTATATGGTTTCTGTGTTCAACATGTATCTGAATATGTAGATTCTCAGGTACTTCTACACTAAAAGTTATAATAAAGTAGATATTGCACTTACATATTGACCTCTATGAGTACAACATTTACACATGCAAATTGTGAAATAGTGTACTGATATCTTGAATACAATAAGCTTTATTGTCATTTGCGACATAATTGTCTTAAATGGTGTATAATTTAATCCTTTAATGAACAAAATGAAGTGCGATCTACTATTTATGCAGTAGTTCATTTCCTGGAAAATTCTGTATTTACTAAAATCATGTGTAAGTATTTTATATAAAATGAAATTGAGCTCTTGTTTCAGATAATTATAAAATGATTTTTTATCTGAATGAATATCTGGTGAGGCATTCAAAGATAGTGAGAAACATGGTCATATTAATTCTTGATTGTATGGTTGTGTAGGAAGTCTAGGAACACTTGCCCTCTTCTAATAATATCTCCTTCCTCCCCAATAAAGCAGCCATGGGGCAAGTAAAATTACTAGAGTCTAATCAAATATACATCTAATAATAAAAGCATCAGCCACTCCAAAAGATACAACAATTCTAAATTTTTATGTACTTAATAACAGCCTCAAAATATAGAAAGAAAAAGTTGATCAAAAGTCAAGGGAAATTTTGCAAATATCCTATCATAGTGAGAGATTTTACATACTTCTCTTAGTAAATAATAGATTAATAAGATAAATATTCGGTAAGGATAAAGAATATCAAAACATACAATTAATAATTTGATCTAATAGACTTATGTACAGTGGTGTACTGGAGCCAGCTTATACTGACTTGTGAGAGTTACAAGTGTGCATCTCTTCCCAGTTCCACATTTTGTGATACCATGTTGATAGCTTAAAATTGGCTCTGATAGGAGTACTCACACTGTGGAAATTAGACCAGTAGTACATGTTGGAGTATCTCTGCTTTTGTTTGTTTGCTTAAGAGCCATTTGTTAAGCATTTACCAGCACACCATGGCATGTACAGGCACTGCACCTATGACTTGCTGACTACACATTATTTTCAATTATGTATGGAAATCTTTCCCAAATTGACCATATGCTGCCTGGCCCATAAAGCAAATCTGTAAATTTAAACAGATTTAAATTATACAAAATGTGTTTGTTGACCACAATGAAATCAAGCTAGAAGTCAATAACAAAATGATAGCCAGAAAATCATGAAATGTTAGTGAATAAGCAGTATGCTTCTTTAAAATCCACAGTTCAAAAAATAATATCATACTAGTTTTATATTAGAAAATATTTTGAGCTGAATGATAATGAAAATATATACCAGCACTTGGGAGTTTTAGTTTAATCTGTGATTAGAGGGACATTTGTAACCATAAACATATTAGAAAGAAGACAGGCTGAAAATCAATGATATAAACGTCCATATAATATCAAGGAGTTAGAAAAAGAGCAGCGAGTTAAAATCAAGGAATATAGAAGAAAGTAAAATAAAAAAGATAAGAGCAGAAATGAAGTAGAAAACAAATGTACAATAGAGAAATTTAACAAAGCCAAAAGTTGATTGTTTAAAAAGATTAATGAAATTTATAAACTTCTACCAATATTGTCCAAGAAAAAGCAGGAAGGCACAATCCCAAAAATCAAGAATGAAAAGAGGAATATCCCAACAAATATTTCAAATGCAGAAAAGACATAAACAACTTTATTTCCATAAATTTGAAAATTTAGATGGTATTGACAAATCCCAAAGAAAATAACCTACCAAGACTTACGGACTTACAGAAGAAATGGAAAATTTTACCTGTATATATTGTTATACCTATTAACGTAGTTGTATTGTTGTGTACTTACTATCTTGTAATCTGATTTGTTACATAAATATTTTATGCACACACACAGTTACATATAACAGCACATTCCTCATATTTGTTACTTTTAATGACTATAGAAAACCTCTTTGTTACTATGTCAGTAATACCACATTTGGACTCTTTCTTATGTTTTATACTAGTTGTATAAAGAAATACCATGAGAATTGTGATACAAATCACTTTTTACCCTTGGTTATTACCTGAGGGACAAGTTATCTGTAGTGGAATTATTAGAAGAAAAATTATTAATCATTTCTTTATTCTTTTCATATATTGCCAAGTTATTCTTCTGTAAAACTGAATCAATTTACAGTATCACTAGCAATGTATAAGTGCAACCTTTCCCCCAAATTCCCACTAGCAATTGACTTTATACACTGTTTTTAATCATTTATTAGATAAGCAATAGAACACAAGTTATTTTAATTTACATTCTTTTAACTGCTGTTGAGGCTTTGTCTTTTTTCACATGATGATGCTCTATGTCAATTTCTTTTCATATAAACTACCTGTTCATCATCTTTGTTAACTTACCAAGTAGAATTTTAGTGCTGATATATGTGCACTCGTGATTTTTTTGTTTAGGCTGCATAATAAGCCTTCATCAGTTACACTTTTCTCATTCCTATTACAATATTCCTTTCATTTGTTATTTATTTTAGAGCTTAACAGCCTTTTAATTTTTAATTTTTATTTTTTTGAGTTGGAGTCTCACTCTGTCACCCAGACTGGAGTGCAGTGGCTGCTCCCAGCCACCGCAGCCTCGACCTGCTGGGCTCCGGCGATCCTTCCTCCTCAGCCTTCCTAGTAGCTGGAACTACAGGCGTGCGCTACCGTGCCCGGCTAAATTTTTGATTTTATTGTAGAGATTAGGTCTTGCCAAGTTGCCCAAGCAGGTCTCGAACCCGTGGGCTCAGGCAATCCACTCACCTCAGCCTCCCAAAGGCGCGGGATTACAGGCTGAGCCACCGAGCCTGCCTCAGTCTTTTTATTTTTAAGGTATTTGAATACATTTATCTTGCATGTGATGATATACTTCATTTCTTTAAAAGTCAAAATATGTCTCCCTTCCACAGCTGGAATAAATTGAGATTTCATAGTGGTTTACGTGGTCCGGTATCCCCAAAATCTTTAAATCCTCTTAACTAGAGTCACTTAACCACTGCTTGTGTACTACGCCTGAATTAGAGTAATCCTTTTTTCTACTATCTTGGGTTTCTGCTTCATTCCTATAATGGTGCTTATACTTTGCACAACAGTTCTATTGACAAAGCCTCTACTTTCACAATCTACCTGGTACCCTGATCCTTCTAAGACTAGGACTTTGCCCTTCTCTTTCTTGTTCTTTTGGGAACTTGAATTCTGATTCTGAATCCCAGAAAAACAACTAGGATTGCAAAACCTGCGGCTACAACTCCAGACATCAAATGCCTATCCAGATGTCTGTCTTTTTTGTTACTCATTTTTCTGTTCTTTACCTGTCTAGCACATCATTAACACCTTACCCCTTTTCTGGCTTTCTTTAATCCTGACTGCCTACCTCAACTGCCATATCTTATCCCAAGGTTCTCTAGACATTTGTCTCCCGGGCTGGATTTCTTCCCTACCACCTTAACAATTGCCCCAATATAGTGAACACATTTGGTTCACAGATACTGGCTTTGTATATCTGACCTCTCCTTACTTTGACTGATTTCAATTTTTAAAAAACAATTTAATTTTATAATTTAACAAAATGTGCTTTCTCATTACAACTATTATATTATCTGGAATGTGTTGCACATGTTCAGTATAAGTCATGGATCTAAGTTATTTGTAACCATATGCATAATTAGCTTGGAAAACAACATTTATTAATTATTCTTTTCTCCATTGATGTTACTTTTATTTTTCACAGGAGTTTTAGTTCTTATAATAATAATTTGAATCAATTTCCAGGTACTCTATTTCATTAATCTGTCTCCTTCATTTAGTTATAATATTATACAATTATGACAAAAGTGGATTTTGGTATGTATTTGTGAATTTGAGTACTCTCATCTTTATTTAATCTTTCTGACAAAGACATATTTCTCTATTTATTTAAATCTTTCATATTTTTTTCTTATTAGGATCCCAATTTTCTTTGTGTAACAACTTAATTGATGCAGAAACATTTAATGTTTCTAGTAACTATTGGGAAGGAATCTCATTTCTTTTTTGACTATTTATTATATTTTTTGTATTATCATTATATAGGGATACATTCAGTTTAATTTTGTGAATTTATTTCATTCCACAACTCTGATGAACTCATTGGTTCCCTCTGGCAATTTTTTGCTTGACTTCTTTAGATTTTCTGAGTCTATATTTATGTCATAAGCAAAAAGATTTTTTTGTATCTAAATTTCTGAAACGTACCTTCAATTCTTTTATTTTACTTTCTGGTAATCATGGTCAATATTCCATTTTAAAGGAATGATAACTAGAGAAAGGAAAAGAATTAGCATTTGTAGAGTGCTACTTTGTTTATTCTTGATTTCCAAAGAAAGTTATTCCAGTCATACTTCCCCATTAAATATATTGTTGATACATTAAAAGTGGATTGGATAAAGAAAATGTTGTACATTTACACAATGGAATATTATGCAGCCATAAAGAAAAACAAAATTATGAACTTTGCAGCAACCTGGATACTATTTTTATGTGCCCTTTTGTGTTAGAAATGAAAACCTTTAATTTAAAATTTTGCTAATCAAGAAAATGGGTTGGATATTGCTAGTGTTCTTGGCAGCTAGTAAAACATTAATTTAAAATATTGTCCCATTAACATATTATACTAGCCTTGCATTCATGGAACAAATAGTAATAGTCAATAAATTTTTTATAAGACAGACATGTTATAAGACAGACATAATATGATATCAACGCTCTTAACAAATTTTTAAGTGTACAGTACAGTATTGTTGACTATAAGCTTAATGTTATATAGCAGATATCTATAACTTTTTTTATCTTGAATAATGATTTTTTTACTCATCAAGAAACTTCCTACTTCTCCATTTCACCAGCCTCTGGCAATCACCAGTCTACTTTCTATTTCTATGAGTTTGACTATTTTAGTTACCACATATGAATTGAATCATACAGCATTTTTCTTTTTGTGACTGACCTATTTTACTTTTCTTAATGACCTTCAGGTTCATCTATGTTGTCTCAAATGACAGGATTTACTTACTTTTTAAAACTGAATAATATTCGAGTATGTGTTTGTGTGTCTATATATTTGATATTTACTTCATTCATTTGGTGAACATTTAAGAGGTTTGCATATATTGATTATTTTAAACAATGTTGGATTGACCATATAGTAGTTCACATTATCTTTTCTAGATATTGATTTCGTTTCCTTTGAATATATACCCAGAAGTGGGAGTGCTAGATCATATGGTAGTTTATTATAAATTTTGTCAGGAACTTCTATATTGTTTACCACAGTGGCTGCACCACTTTAATTCCTGCCAGCAGCTCACAAGGGACTTTTTTTACTCAACCTGGCAAACACTTGCTATCTTTTTTCTTTTTGATAATAGCCATCTTTACAGGTGAGAGGTGATATAATATGATGATTTTGATTTGCATTTCCCTTATGATTAGTGATGTTGAACAGTTAAAAAATATAGCTGTGGGTCATTTGTATGTCTTTGAAAAAATATCTGTTCAGGTCCTTTGCCCATTTTTAATTGGGTTATTTGTTTTATTGCCATTGAGTTGTATAAGTTTTTACATAATTTGGATATTAACCCTTTATCAGATATATGATTTGCAAATACTTTCTCTCATTCCGTAGATTGCCTTTTAATTTTAATTTTGTTGATTGCTTTCATTGTTGTGCAGAAACTCTTTAGTTTGATGTGGTCCCACTAGTTTATTTTTGCTGTTGTTATCCATGCTTTCGATGTCCTTTCCAAAAACTCATTGCTGCAACCAATGTCAAGAACTTTCCTCCTATGTTTTATTCTAGGATTTTTACAGTTTCAGGTTTAAGTTTAAGTCTTTATTTGACTTTGAGTTGGTTTTTTATGTGTGGTATAAGATAGAATCCCAATTTCATTCTTTTGCATATGAATATTCCATTTTCCTAGCACCATTTATTGAAGAGGCCATCTCATCCCCATTCTTGATGACTTTGTCAAAGATTAGTTGACAAAGATTAGTTAACTTATATGCATAAAGTTATTTCTGGGCTCTGTATTCTGTTCCATTGGTGTATGTACTTGTTTTTATGCCAGTACCATGCCCTTTGATTACTATTACTTTTTAATGTAATTTGAAATCAGAAAGTGTAATGACAACAGCTTTGTTTTTCTTGCACAAGATTAATTTAGGCATTCAAGATCTTTTGTGGTTCCATATAACTTTTAAGATTTTTTTCTATTTCTGAGAACAATGCCATCAGAATATTGATAGAGATTTCACTGAATCTGTAGATTGCTTTGGATAATGTGGACATTTTTACAATATTAATTATTTTCATTCATGAACAAGAGATATCTTCATTTTACTTATTTATGTGTTTGATTTATTTTATTAGTGTCTTATAGTTTTGGGAATGTATTGATTTTTTACCTTCTTGGTTAAATTTATTTCTAAAAATTTTATTTTTTGATACTGTCATAAATGTGATTGTTTTCTTAACTTTCGTGGATGGCTTGTTTGTAGACATGCAACTGAAATTTGTATTTTAATATTGTATCCTGCAACTATACAGAACTCATTTATTTTTTACAACAGTATTTGATGGAGTCTTTAGGACTTTCTGTACTTCAGATCATGTCATTTGTAAATAGAGGCATTTAATACTTTTTCCTTTTCAATGTAGATGCCTTAAAATTTTTACTTGTTTAATTTATCTGGCTAGGATTTTTAATACTGTATTGAATTGAAGTGGTGTGAGTGATACTCTTTCTTGTTCCTGATATTAGAGAAAAGCTTTCAGCTTTTTACCATTGCATATATTGGATTATCATATATGCCCTTTATTATGGTAAGGTGTTTTATCTCTATACCTAATTTGTTGAGAAAAGATACTTGATGCAATTTTAATTCTCTTAAATTTGTTAAGACTTTATTTGGTCTAATATATGATCTATCATGGAATATGTTTTATGTATGCTTGAGAAGGGTATGTATTCTGAAGCTGTTGGTTGGGATGTTCTGTATAGGTCTTTTAGGTCCATATGGTCTATAGTATTGTTCAAGCTAGTTGTTTCCTTTTCATTTTGTCTCTAGATAATGTATTTATTGCTGAATGTGTTATTAGAGTCTCCTGTTATTATTGTATTGCTGTCTGTTTCCCCTTTCAAGTGTATTAATAAATTCTGTATATATTTAGAGTTGCTAATATTGCTTATATGTATACACAAACACACACACACACACACACATACACGCAACGCACATAGACGTCCCAAATTGGAATTTATTTATAAAAAATGTGTATTTATCCTTACATGTTTAAATATTAGCCACCTTCAAAGTACTCTTTGTTTGATGCAATACCCCTATAATACTTTTTTTCACCGCTCTAAACAAAATGATGCCTATAGGTGCTTCTGCTGTTTTTGTTTTACCTCTTCCACATCGGCAAAACGGTTCCCTCTGAGGACTTTTTTCATCTGGGGAGCAAAAAAATCACTCAGGGCAAAATTGGATGAATAGGGAGGGTAGGGAACAAGGATCATGCCATTATTTTTGGTAAAAAAACAAAAACAAAATCACAAAAAAACCCTGCTGAACACTCAGTAAGGCATGGAGTGTGATGTGGGAAAGTGCGTTGTCACAGTGGAAGAACCAGTTACCTGCTTGCCACAACTTGGGACATTTCTTCTACAAATTGAGATGCAAATTTCTCAAAACTTCCAGATAAAAACTTTCATTGACCATTTGATCCAGAGGAACATATTCTGAGTGTACTACAAGCGACCACCCTCTAAAATATAATTCCATTTTTCTTTTGGGGTGTCCCTTGTGTGTGTGTGTGTGTGTATGTGTGTATCTGCATTTGTATATCTTATTAATTAATTTACCCTTTATTGTTATATAATAAATATCTTTGTTTCTTATGACACTTCTTGACTTGAAATCTGTTTTGTCTTTCATAAGTATAGCCACCTTGCTTTTTTTAAATCACTATTTGTATGGAATATCTTTTCCCATTCCTTCACTTTCAGCCTCTGTGTGTTCTTGAAGCTAAGGTGAGTCTTTATAGGTAGCATATAACTGCATCTTATTTTTAAATCCATTCAGCTACTATGTTTTTTCTTTGAATAATTTTATTCTTTTACATTTAAAGGAATTACTAATAGGTAAGAAATTATTGTCATTTTATTAATTACTTTCCAGTATTTTGTGGGTTTTTTGTTTATCAGTTCCTCTCTTGCTGTCTTCCTTTGTGATTTGATAACTTTTTGTCATGGTATATACTTTTATTTCTTTCAATACTTTGTGTATATAGTACATGTTTTTTCTTTATAATTATCACAAGGCATTCATAAAACATCTTATAATAGTCTTTTTATTTTTTTGAGTTGGAGTCTCACTCTATCACCCAGGCTAGAGTGTAGTGGCATGCTCATGGCCACCACAACCTCCACCGACTGGGCTCAGGTGATCCTTCTGCCTCAGCCTTCCAAGTAGCTGGAACCACAGGCATGTGCCACCATGCCCAGCTGATTTTTTTGATTTATTGTAGAGACGAGGTTTTGCCATGTTGCTCAAGCTAGTCTTGTATCCCTGAGTTCAGGCAATCCTCTTGCCTCTGCCTCCCAATGTTCTGGGATTACAGACATGAGCCACTGTGCCTTGCTATAATAGTTTGCTTTAAGCTGATAACTTTGAATGTAAACAAAAACCTTACACTTTTTCTCCTCATCAAACATATATTTATTGATGTCACACTTTATATCTTTTTATATTGTATATTCATTAAGAACTTATTATAGTTATAATTATTTTAATACTTTCATACTAGAGTCAAACATGATTTATGCACCACATTATAGCATTAGGGTATTTTCAGTTTGGCTATATTCATACCTTATATTAGTGAGTCTTATACTTTCATGCTGTTGATGTCCTTTCATTTTAACTTGAAGGCCTTTCTTTGGCATTTCTTTTAAAGCAGGTCTAGTGATGTTGAATTCCTCCAGCTACTGTTTGTTTGGGATAGTATTTTTCTCTCCCTAATATCTGAAGGACAGCTTTACTAGGAAAATATTCTTGTTTGGTAGGTTTTTTTTCTTTAGAACTTTGTATAGGTCATCCTACTTTTTTGGTCTATGAGATTTCTGCTAAGAAATTCCCTGACAGTCTAATTGGAGATTCCTGTTTAGGTGACAAGCCTGTTTTCTCTTCCTGGTTTCAAAATTATTTCTTTGTCTTTGAATTTTGAGAATTTGCTTATCCATGGGTCTTGAGGAAGCTCTCTTTATGTTTAATCTATCTGAGGTTCTTTGTCTTAATGGATCTGAATGTTCACTTCTTTCAGATATGATAATTTTTCTGCTATTATTTCCTTAAATAAGTTCTATGCCCCTTTCTCTTTTTCTCTGCTCTATTGAAACTCTCATAATGTGTATATTGGTCCACTTGAGGGTGTCTCATAAGTTCTGTAGGCCTTTTGAATTATTTTTCATTCTTATTTCTTTTTGTTGCACTCAGTAGATAATTTCAAATGACCCTTTTTTGAACTCATTGATTCTTCTGTTTGTTTGAGTTCCTGTTACTACTATCTGTGGAATATTTCAGTTCAGTCATTCCAGGATTTGTGTTTTTCTTGGAGAGGGTTCTCTTTTTTTATTTATTATGGAGTTTGGGGGTACAAGTTAGGATTTACTACATAAATAGACTGCATGCAGGTGAGGTTTGGGCTTCTAGGTGGCCCTCAGTCCCCCTGGTAGTGGACCAGATACCCTTTGTGTTGTCATGTGCCCCCTCACACACCTTCCTTCTCTCTTCTTCTGGCAGTGCACAGTGACTGCCAATCCCATCTTTGTGCTAATGTGACTAGTGATCAGGGCCTAGTTATGAGAACATGCAATATTCAGTTCTTTGTTTCTATGATAGTTCACTTAGTATGATGGTCTTCAATTGTATCCAAATTGCTGCGAAGGCCATGATTTTGTTCTGCTTTATGGCTGCATAATACGCCATCATGTATATATACCACATTTCCTTTATCAAGTCTACTTTTGATGGGACATGTTTTTGTTATTGTGAATAGTGCAGCAATAAACATGCCTGTGAAGGTGTCTTTTTTGTAGAGTGCTCCTCTCTTTAAAATATATATAAAAAGGTTTCTCTCTTTTGTAAAACTTTTCAGTTTGTTCATATATTGTTTTCCTGACTAGGTTTAGTTGTATATCCAGGTTCTATTGTGTGTAGGTCCCTCAACTTCTTTAAGACTAATATTTTAAATTTCTTTTCAAGCATTTCATAGATCTTATTTTTTTTAGGACTGGATACTGGCACTTTATTTTGTTCCTTTATTGGTTACTGGCACTTTATTCTTGGTAGTATCATATTTCTTTGATTATTCATGATTTTTGTGTTCTTGCATTGATACCTACACATTTGAAAAAGTAGGCACCTCTTTTGGTCTTTGCACACTGGCTTAGACAGAGAATGCCCTTCATCAGTCAGTTCAGCTAAAGATTCTTGGTGGGCTAGCAGATGGAGTCAGCAATTGTACTTTCTACAGGAGTTCTTGGGAAGGCTGACCTTGTCTTTGGGTCAGTGAATTGTGGTCCTGGTGTGTCTGAGTTCACAGTAGCTGGCCTGGTGCCTGCAGCTTGGGTCTGTGTAGGTAGGCCTGGTGCCTTGGTTTATAGGGTTGAACCTGGAGTTTGGGTACATGGGGGCCAACATGGTACTGAAGAAGGACTTGAAGCCTGAGTCAGGGTAATCACCTTTGTGTGGGGAGTGGGTTTATATTCTGGGTTCACAGGAGCCAGTTGAATTCCAAAACAGGTCTAAAGCCTGGAACTGTGAGGCCTGGTTTGGAATTAAGGTTACAAGGGCCATCCTGGTATGGAGGTAGGCCTGGAATCTGGGTCTACAGTGGCTAGCTTAGAGCTTTGGGCCACAGAATCTGGTCTTGTATTAAGATGGGCCGGGAGCCTGGGTCCACAGGTGCCATTGCATGCCCATAGAAGCCTAACTGGAGCCTAGTGTTACAGGGGCTGGCTTGACACTGGCATGAAGCCTGGTTTAGTAGGGATGAGCCTGGAGCTCGGGACCATAAGAGCTGGCTTGGCATTGGAGTAAGCCTAGATCCAAGATCAATGAGACCTGGCCTCACTCTGGAATTCACTGGGACAGGCCTTGTGCAGGGGTCTGTGATATAGGTATATGCTTACTCTATTTTCCTTCCTTCATGCAAAGGATATATCTCTCCATGATATGCTGTGTGGACTTTGGGAAGAGGTGGTACAGTTAATGTAAAACTTTTCTTTATACCCCTTTCAATGCATCTTATTGTTGGGAGCCGGCCACGGAGGCCCACTGAGCGTTAGGGGTCAGGAAGGGCCATTGACCCCGAGACCACTAGGATGCGTTCGGGAGCTATTGACCCCATTTCTTCCCCCTTTCTACTCAGCACTAACCAGATTAAGCTCCTGTGAGCTCAAAACATAAAAACTCTGAGATCAGGACAAACACAAGCTAATGTTAGAAGCTCGTTGCTCCCATTCTTCCACAAACTGCAGTTTTGGCTTTCACGCAACTTATAATTCAAACTCGTATCACGTCTAAGAGCCTTAGTATTGGTCACAGGCTTCTGGGTCATGATCTTAGGATTTATTGAAGGTGTAAATTGTAGAATATAGTTTTAGAAGACAGCCATTTTGTTGAAAGAATGCGGCTGGGTTACTTGCAGGTAGCCCATTGTGAACTTTGGACTGGGCCACATTCCACTTTCATTTGTAAAGTAAATACTTAAGCTTCTATAGAATTGTTTAACTTGGCATAAATCAATCAGCTTAGGATGAAAAAGGTTTATAGAATATGTCAGTCATGGATTAGGTTATCCTTTGCTATGGGATTTTAAGATTATCGTAAGAAAAGGGTTTAAAGGCAATCATTGATTAAGTTTTCATGGATTAAGGTTTCTGGTGGGTGGGGGATGCCCCTCCCACATCTGACTTTGTGTATAAAAGACCCGTTGTAATTCCCAATAACTCACATCGCTTCTGCACTAGACCAGAGTCCAGTCTCTTTCTTTCTTTCTCTCTCTCTCTCTCTCTCTCTCTCTCTTCTTCCCCCCCAATTGCCAACGCCGTCTCCACCTTTGTGGTACCCTGAACCCGGCTGGAGCTGGTCTCCGGCATCTTATCTTATTCCTTTGATTTAGCTAGTGGCTATAATCACTTATATGGATTCCTTAGCTCTTAAGAAGATATTTTGTACATGGGTAGATTTTTGAGTTAATGTTTTCTTGATGAGTTTAACACTGGATGTTGCTATTCTGACATCTTGCTTGCATCACTCTTCAATCATTTTCTTAAAAAAAGAAAACAAAAAAAACCAAACCATAAGTGCTATATAGTTTGATTTTGGCAACTGACAATTTCTAGTTCACCTGCAGATGAAGATGCAGAAGAGTTGGCAATTTACAAGTTTGCACATTTTAAATGAAAAAACTCCTATTGAAATAATTAAATTAGGAGCAAATATGCAGAGTGCCACAAGCAGGGAAGTGTGAGGTCTGAAAATATACATATTTTGACCCTTATCTGTTTGTTTATTTGTTTTGGCTTTCATCTCTCCCCTTTATTAGGTGATAGAGGACTTTGGACACTTTGGTAACATGGGACAGACTTTAATTTCAAGTTACTCTGATCTCAGACTAGCTTCCTTTTTGGAAATGGTTTAGTGTTTATGAGCCCAAGGAGAAAGTCATTGTCTTAACATATTTGTGGCCTGGTACTGAGGCAAAGTAGATTTGTGGAACTATGTCCAGGGTGTATGTGTTGGACCAAGCATTTGGTGCCTGTGAACAAGGAGAATTATTTTTTCAGGAGAGAATTTGTTAGCAATTTATGTTGTCTTATTTGAGGGCTTCAGAATTTCATTTTCTTTTAAATTTTAATTAATATTTTGGTTGAATTCTTCTTTTTAAAATTCAAAACATTATATTTGAAACCAATAGTCCCAATCCTAGTTCTTATTGGTGCTTGTGTGTATGTGCATGTATGTTTATGAGTATGTGTGCAAGCATTTTCATGGTTATAAAATTGGTAGTATTCTATGCAAGTTATTTTGAAACTTGTTTTTTTTTTTTTATTTATTCACCAAAGTGTCTTGGTAAAGTATTGATTTTGTTGCATATATATCTGGCTCATTCCTTTACCTAACTGCATATTATTCTATAATATAAACATTCCTTACTTTGTTTACTATTTTTTATGGGTAGTTTTGTTATTTTCAAATTTTTACTACTGTAAATAAGACTAAAATTAACAATGTTGTCCGCATCCCTGTGTGTACAGATGCAAGTATTTCTGTAGGGGAGATGAACAAAAATATATTTCCAGGGTACAAGCAATTGCAAATTTTCAAATCACCTTGGGTACAAATAATCTTAACAACTATATGTTGCTAGATTGCTCTCCAAATTTCTTCACAGCATTTTATCCATATCACACTGAAACCATGACAAAATTATATGTATTTTTAAAATTTTTGCAAATAATGAATAATAATTGCATTTACTTTTCAACTTACACTGGAATTATCTCCCAAAAACCCACTTTAAGTTAAAAATATTGTAATTCAAAAATTCATCCAATACACCGAGCCTACCAACCGTAATAGCATAGATTACCCTACCTTAAACGTTTTCAGAACACTTCTATTAGCCTATAGTTGGGCAAAATTATCTGGGAGCACAGTATACTCTATTGTTTGTTTACCTTTGTGATTGTGTGGCTGTCTGTGAGATGTTGCTCACTGTGGTTGTACAGCATTTTTCGAGTATTGTACTACTTTTTACTAAATATGTATAACTTTTGTACCATCATAAAGTTGAAAATGCGTAAGTTAAACCTTAATAAATCAGGGATTGTCGGTAACATCTCATTTTTTCCGATTATCATTTCCCTGATTACCAGTGAGTTGCTTTTTATATCTTTCTTGACCATTTCTATTTCTCCTACACAAATCATTTGTCCTTTTTATTTTTTAACTTGGTTGTATTTTGTATCACAGATTTGTAGGAGTCCTTTGATTATTCATTGCTAGTAAAATATGTTTTAGATGTCTTCTTCCAGGATTTTGCTTGCTTTTAACTTTGATTTTGACACTGTTTGGCATATCATTTTTACATTTTGATATCATCAAATTAATTTTCTTTCTTCCTTATGGCTTTTGTTTGTGTAAATTATTTAAAAATGACATTTTAAATCTTTATCTCAAACTTCTAAAAGTATTTTCTTCTAGTATTTTATTATTTCTTTTTTATTTTCCCTTAAGGGTTTGTTATATTTGGAATATGTATGTATGTGTGTCTATGTACATGAGCATATGTCTGTCTATTTGAGATAAGTGAAGTTAATTTTTTCTAACTTAAGTTTTTAGATATATTAAGTTCCACATTACTCAAGGTATTTTTTCTCTTCTTTACCTTCCCCAGTCTCCTCTTCTCTCTTGATATCTGGATTCTCCATCCTTATGCTTATGTTGCTTTCTGGTTTATATGTAACATATACCATATTTTCAATCAATATTTATATTTGATCAACTTTCAGAAACATTACTCTATGGGTCTCCATGTTAGTAAAATAAATTGTTCTTTCTCTCAAATATCTTGAAAGATTAAGACGCTATCCAATGTCAGAACAGGCAAAACGTCAAGGTAGTGATGTCAGAATTAAGTAGCTGAATTTCTTGTCTTCACATATCACAGTTTCTCTGAGACTCAGCCTGTCTACTTTAGGATCTCTTCCATTTTGAAGACTAAACGATGACCCTTGTTTCGCCTTGCCAAATTCCTAACAAAGGGGCCTGGAGAGATTTTTTAAAAAACAAATTAACTCCCCCTATTTAATGCAGTTTACTTTCCAAGCTGTCTCTGGCATAACATCACATAACACATAAAGTAGAAAAATCAAAATATTTTATGACCTGCTAAAGCAGTGGCTTGGGGATTCTCAGACTCTTGGTACCTTTTTAAAAGGTGTATGGGGGGGACCCCGCAGAAAACATAATTTATTTATTAAAAGTTGTGTATTTATTCTTAAAATTTTTTGAATTTTAAAGATGTGGGGTACAATTCAGGGTTAGGTATACAAATGTTCATTATGCAGGTACCCTTGTTGATGAGGTGTGCCCCCCCCCGACAGTTTTTTGCTGCTGTCAATCCCTTTCTTATAGTATTATGATAATTACTCAAAGACTGCTTATGAATGAGAACATGTGGTACTCAGTTCTTTGTTTCTGTGATAGATCACTCAGTATTATAGACTCTCAGTCTGTCCAAGTTGCTACAAAGTTCATAATTTTGTCTTTATTTATGGCTCCTATTCTCTCTGAAGTCTGCCACCTATGAGGCTTCATCTACATATTAAAAGCCTTGGAATTTTTCCCACCCCTTATCTCAATTGGCCATCTCCTCTACTGATTTTCAAATTCCTTATATAAGAACCTAACTCTTGCTAACTAATTGCCAGTCAGGAAATTTTTGAATCCACCTATAACTTTCAAGCCTGCTCTTAGAGATGTTGTGCCTTCCCAGATTGAACTAATGTAAATCTTACATGTATTGGTTTATGATTTTCTGTAACTTTTGTCCTTCTAAAATATATATAACCAAGCAACAAATCAACCTCCATGGGCACACGTTCTCAGGACCTCCTGAAAATGGGTATCACAGGTCTAAGGTCACTCACATTTGGTTCAGAATAAACCATCATAAATGTTTACAGAGTTTGGCATCTTTCACTAACAGCTACAACTGACTGCATGTCTTGCCTCATATATAACTGAACATCTAAAATCTTGGAATTAGTTTGGCTTCCTCTTCTCTACACTATCCTTCCTTATAGAAATATCTGGTTTTAGATCTCTCCTATGCCTGCTCCCCAACAGTGTGGGGACCATTGCCTTTGGCCCTCTAAATGTTTGCTGAAACATCACTGGCATAAGGCAAATTGATTAATAGGAGAAAAGGCATATGCATTTATTTTACTTGTATACATGGGAGTCTTCACTATGACAAATCACTTCCCAATGAGTTACAGAAACTTAAATACCATCTTGAGGTTACAGAAAGAACTGAGGCTTGGATTCTGGTAAAACAGGTTATGAGAGGGAGAAGAAGAGGCATTCTATTGAGGGGTGACAAATAATTGGGAGAATGAATGAATGAGAAAATAGAGACCGAATAAATAGTTATTTTTGGAAATTGAATGAACCTAAGAGACAGGCATTATGCTGTGAAATGGTTAGGCCTGGTATAATTACATTCTTCCTTACCTTTCATGTAATAGATAATGAGATAACAGGGAGAGGGAATAGCTTGGAAGAGATCTTGAGGCAAAACATCATATTTTGGGGTATTGGCTTCTGAGCTCCAACAATAATAAAATATCATAGTGTTCTCTAATTTAGATGCCTGTCTTTGCTTGTCCCTAAATTCCAGGATACAGCCCTTCCAACACAAATCCCAGGTCAAGGCGTAAAGGACATCATGGAGGAAATCAATAGTTATGGTCTAGGACTAGTTTAAAGAAGCAAAAGATTGGACTGAATGTATACTGACCTCAGGGCTTTTTCTGGAATTTGGTTTGTTACTGCTGCTATTTTTAATAAACTTCTGGCACAAGTTTAGCTTGTGATAATATTTTTTTCTACTAAAATGTAAACACAAGGGAAAGCAGTTTAATTGAAAGGATTATTAGTTGGCTTACAATTAATTGATATTTTATGGTATTTGTTTATGATAATGTAACAGTCACCCTGGCACTATCTTATTTGATATATGCAAAAAAGTTGTTGGGAAGTGAATTAAATGAGAAAGAATCCCATCGCTAGTCATTAACTCATATGAATTTGTGAGAATGTTAACAAGCATGGTGGTAAATCAGTGTTCCTGCCTACCCAATACAGTGTAATTCATTTCAAGAAGTGTCATTTTTTAAAGATAGTATTTGGACATCAGACAATATTCTGTGCTGAGTTCTAAGAATTAGGTGAGGAACTTAATACCCTTAAGCCTTGCTTGGCCTCTCCAGGCTGATTCTTTTCTGGCAAGTGAAATGAGACCACTGGATTCATGTGTACTCAACTTTAACGTTTGATGAAGAAATGTAACTTTCAAAAGAACAGAGAAAATATATTTCCCAAAAAGGCAAGTTAAGACTTCTTATTTTTGAAGAGGACTAGTCTGAGATAGCATTTCATATATGTTATGCCCAGTGTTCTTAGTGTTGTTTTCAAGGGGCATTTCCTAGATGAATTCTAGGAAAAAATAGTAATACTGTCCCACAAGGAATAAGCCAGGCCCACAAGGATCTTTTTCTGGCCTTGAATTATTTCAGCACATACATTGCTTTGAAATATTCACTAGTTGTAAGAACTTGATTATGTTTCAGTCATTCAGCAAGTATATAGTAAGCACTTAGTATGTACCACAGGCTGTTCTAGGCATTTGGGGATATATTAACAAATAGCAAGTTTAGAGTCTTATCCCTTCACCAGCTACCCTCACTTAGGATTATGATTACCTTTGTTTTCTTACTAATATTGTTATTTCAGCTTCAGTCTAGTTGTATTACTAAACTCTGTATATCTTCCTACTTTGCCCCTGAAAACTTGCCTAATCCAGATGTATAGTGGAGTCAGAAAGAATGGATTCCAACTCTGATCCTGTCAGTTTTTCTAAAGAGTGTGTATTGTTTTCTTTCATTCTCCTCCCTGCAGTTTATATGACAGACCTCCACAGAAACCCATATGAGAGTGGAGGATAGTAAAAATCCTGTGGTATAGAAACAGATAAATCTTGACAGTGTCACTTTGCTAGATGTGTCTCCTTGTTAAAGTTGCTTAATCTTTCAGAACATGAGTTTCCTCATTAGTAAAATGAGAAAAAAGCATCAATCACCTCAGAAGGGAGCTATGAGAAATTGTAATCATGTTATTTTGCAAGTAAGGTATCTGGCATATAGTCCTCCATAACAGTACTTGGTATTATGTTATTCCATATACTCCAGAAGACAATAAGAACTAGCAGAGGGTATTAAGCAAGTTCATCAGTGCAATTAGCTATTCCTCTGCTCTGTTCTCCTTCTTGGCCCCAATTTCTAGATTTGCTAGGACTCCACCTCTTTATCTTTAGACAAGGCATCTGGAGTTATCTTTGGTTTCTTTTCTTTTTTTTGTTTTTGTGACTGTCTTAATGTAAAATCTTGCAAGTTCTGAATTGTTTAAATAAGATAGGTACAACTCAGCAGAGGCTTAGTGGCCAGAAACTGAAGATATTTGATCCTTGGAACACAATAAAATTTAGTGAGCTACAGGAAAGGAAAATAGGGATGAGGTAGCTTGTCTGATTCAAGTTATATAGAGGTCTTAACGTAATCTCTGCTTTGTCAGAAAACTGAATTTGCTTGATTAGGCAAATTATAATTGATCCCACATTTCTGCCTACTATTGTTCCAAAGTTATAGGGTAGAGGGGAAAGAGAAAAATAAAATAAACTGAAATCTGAATTTTTTTTTCTAGATTTGCCACTGACTATGACCTTAGGTTTTGTATGGAGAAATTATTGTAATATTTGAGTTGTAGAAGAGGAATTTCAGTTGGAGCATAATAGTTTTCACCAATAATTAACTTAATTAGGAGCCTCAGGTTGTAAGAGCTAAGACTAATGGATGGAAATTACAGTAAATATAGACTTTGATATAAAATGGGAAAGAAGTATAAAAAATAAAATAAATGTCTCCCTCAATGAGCAACTGGGATTTTTCACAAAATTTCGAGGATTGTTTTAGAAGGAATTCAAACATATGATAGAAATTTAGGCAGCAAGATTTTTAAGGATTCCACTATCCTGAGGTTTTACTTTTAGTTGCCTTACTTTTGTAGACCTTGGCAAACCAATCTGTAAAATGAAAAGCATGAATTATATATTGTATACTTGTTTTCTACCTCTGACAGTCTGTGGTTTATCTAATGAGCATTAACAATATGAGGAAGTTCAAGCTAGATTTATTTTGATGGCTTTCTACTGAGACTTTCTTTTGTGGGTCATGATCAAATCAGTAGATAGATATGAAGGAAGTAGTCCTACTGCTTGACAACTTCCTGCATCTACCAACTCTCTAGTGTCTTTAGCCTTTTTTAAAAACATTTTAGCTTACTTATTTATTTTCTGTGGTAATTTATATGGATTTTGCCAGTTACATGACGGGAGTTAAATGTTTTATCTCTACTGTGATAATTTACATAGCATCACCACAGAGAAATTTAAAGCAAGATATTCCTTCAATGTCTTGTGTTATCCCTTGAAGGAAATGATCATTCAAGTCTGCTAATTATAGAAAGTGTTTAGCTGTGTACACATTTTACCAAAGAAAAGAATAAGCTGTCACCTTTACAATCTGCAAGACCCACATATGAACAATGGATTCTTTGTAGTATTCCAGAATGTAGGAGAAAATGTTTTGGTTCCAGAAAAATAAGTTTAATTATAATTAGCATTATTTCTATGGTTTATCCTCAAGGATTATATTACAGATGAAGACAGGCTACTTAATTTGTGGGATCCAATGCAAAATGAAAGTGTGACACTCCTTGTTCAAAATGCAAGAAACAAGTGCCTTTAAAAAGGACTACAATTTACACATCTTCTCAGAACACAGTGGCATAAAAATGAATATCATCACCAACAAGAATTCCCAAAACAACAAAATACATGAAAATTAAACAACATGCTTAGGAATGACTTTTGGGTTAACCCAGAAATCAAGGCAGTAACAAAAATATTATTAGAAACAAATGATAACAAAGACATAACATACCAAAATATCTGGGATACCATTAGAGTGGTGCTGAGAGGGAACTTTATAACATTGCACACACATATCAGGAAAATAGAGGGATCTTAGGTAAACAGTCTAACAGTATAACATCACACTTAAGGGAGCTAGGATGACAAAAGCAATCCAATCTTAGAATTAGTAGAAAAAGTAAAATTATTAAAATGAACTCACAGTTGAATAAAATAGAGACCAAAAAATCATACAAATATTCAAAGGTTGAAATGCTGGTTATTTGAAAAAATAAATATTGACAGATCATTGGCTAAATTAGCAAAAAAAGAGAGAGTGAAAATTCTAATAAATACAATTAGAAACAAAAAAGGTGATGTTACAACTGACCCTGAAGAAATACAAATGATTATCAGAGATTACTATAAAAACCTATATGTGAATAAAGTAGAAAATCTAGAGGAAATGGAGCAATTTCTGGTATCACATAAACTTCCAGATTGAAACAGAAAGAAATTGAAACCCTAAAGAGACCAATAATAATCCAAGAAATTGACTCAGTAAAAAGAAAGTTTCCCACCAAAAAAAGACCTGAACCAGATAATTTCTCAGCTGGATTTTACAAGATGTACAAAGAATAGCTGATACAAATTCTGTTGAAACTATTCCAGGCAATTGAGAGGGAAGGGTTTCTTCCTAGTTCATTCTATGAGGCCAATATTGTCCTGATATCCCAAAATGGCAAAGACCCAACAAGGAAAGAAAACTACAGGCCACTTTCACTGATTAGCATAGATGTAAAAATTCTCAATAAGATTCTAGCAAATGGTGTCCAACAGTACATTTCAAGGATCACCTATCACAACCAGGTGGGCCTCATATCCAGGATGCAAGGGTAGTTCAACATACAAAAATCAATAAACGCAATCCATCACACAAAGATGTGTAAAACCAAGAATCTTATGATTAACATATTAGACACAGAAAAAAATCCAATAAAATACAATATACCTTCTTGATAAAAACCCTCAAACACCTAGGCATTGAAGAAACATTCCATAAATAATACGAGCCATATATGGACAAGCTGCAGCCAACATAATGCTTAAAGAACAGAAGATGAAAACATTCTTTGTAAAAGCTGGAGTAAGAAAAAGAAGCCCACTCTCACCCCTCATATTTAACATAGTACTGGAAGTCTTAGCTGGCAGGAGAAAGAAATTAAGGGTATCCAAATAAGAAAAGAGGAAGTTAAATGGTCTCTCTTTTCAGATGATATGGTTCTATACCTAGAAGACTCATCTTGAAATCATGAAATCACCCATTATGAAATGGGCAAACACATTGAAATAATCTCAAAAAAAATTCATTGAAGCTAATCGCAGCTTCTCACAACAATGCTAGCTGGTACACTGATGTTAGTAGGCTGCTAGAACACTTATCTCACAGGGGAAGCCTTACTACAGGCTTGATCTACCCAAAGAAGTGAAAGAGTTTTACAACGTAAACTATAAAACACCACTCAAAGAAATCAAGGATAAAACAAACAAATGGAAAAGCACTCCATGCTTATGGTTTTGAAGAATCAACATCATCAAGATGTCCATCCTACCCAAGGAAATCTACAGATTTAATGTAATCCTTATCAAATTACCAGCATTATTTTTTTATAGACCTAGAAAAGACAATACAGAAATTTGCACGGAAGCCAAAAGGAGCAAGAATAGCTCAAGTACTCCTCAACAAAAAGAACAAGGCCAGAACATCACACTTCCAGACCTCAAACTTTACCATAAGGCTATAGTAACAAAGACAGCATGGTACTGGAACAAAAATAGGCACAACGGAACAGGTAGAGAATCAGAAATATAACCACAGACCTTTAACCAATTCATCTTCAACAAATGTTAGGGAATAGATACCATATAAATACAAAATGGTGCTGGGAAAACTGGCTAACCACATACAGAAGAATGAAACTGGACCCCTACCTATCACAATATACAAAAATTAAGTCAAAATGGATAATGTAATTAAATATGAAACTCAAACTATAAGAATCTTAGAAGAAAACTTAGGGAACACCCTCCTGGATATCAGAGTAGGCAATGAATGTATGGACATGTTCTCAAGAGTAAATACAGCAAAAGCTAAGATTAACAGGTGGGACCTTATCAAGCTAAAAAGGTTTTGTACAGCAAAAGATACCATCAAGAGAATAAAGAGACAATCTACAGAATAGGAAAAAGTATTTGCAAGTTATGCATCTAACAAAGGCCTAAAATCCAGGATATACGAAGAACTCAACTGAATCATCAGGAAAAAAGTGTATAATCGCATGAAAAAGTGGGCAAATGACATGAACAGATACTTCTTAAAGAATGGCATACAAGCAGCCAACAAACATGAATAAATGCTCAGTTTCACTAATCATCAGAGAAATACAAATCAAAACTATGATGAAATTTCACCATACACAGGTCAGAATGACTTTTTAATAAATAAAAAAAACAGCAGGTATTGACAAGGCTAGGGAGAAAAGGGAATACTTCTACACAGTTGGCGGGACTGTATAGAAGGCAGTGTAGCAATTCTCAAACAACTAAATATTGAGCTATCGTATGATCCAGCAGTTCCACTTCTGAAAATATATCCTACATAGATAGACCTACTCAGAAGACACATGCACATATATGTTCATTGCACCACTATTCACAATAGTAAAAACATGGAACCAACCCAGACACCCATCAAAAGTGGTATATAATCATGATGGAATACTATGCAGCCTTAAAGAAGAACAAAATCATGCCTTTTGCAACAATATAGATGCAGCTGGGAACCATCATTCTGAGTGAACTGTTACAGAAACATAAAAGAAAATGTGGTACATAATCATGATGGAATACTATGCAGCCTTAAAGAAAAACAAAATCATGCCCTTTGCAACAATATAGATGCAGCTGGGAACCATTCTGAGTGAACTGTTACAGAAACAAAAACGTAAATACCACATGTTCTCACCCATAAGAAGGCCCTAAACATGAGGCATGCAAGCATATAGGTGGGAACAACAAACGCTGTGTACTACTAGCATGGGGACGAAGGGGGTAGATAAGGGGCATGCAACCACTCATTGGGTATCATGTTCACTACCAGGGGAAGAGAGGGCTCGCTAGAAGCCCAAACCTCACCTGCATGCATTTTTTATGTAGCAAATTATTACATGTACCCCACAACTGTGGAATCAAAATTAAAATAAAAAATACTACAGTAGAAAGTTTTTCCATATTTTACTCTGTTTCTCTCTCATTTGCTGTTTTGCTTGCTTTCTCTTACTGTGTGGTTTTTTAAAATGTCCTATTTAATGTTATTCTAAGTAAAGAAAAATTAAAATTTTAAGTTATTAGCATGTTTTACAATTTATCTTAACACAATATCAACTTTAAATGCAAATATAAGCATTTAACTTGTATGCAAAATCAGCAAAATCACAGTTTGCATTTTATATCTCGTGCATGCATATATATTTCACTCTTAACAAAACAATGAAAGCCTCCACAAAACTAACTCAACTGTTTTTACTTCATTTTTTGATATATGCACATTCTATCAAGATTATCTAGCTTTGGCTTACTGATGAGTAAGGAAGGACTGAAAGAAAATAAATTGTGAGTTGCCTTATTTTTTTCCTTCTATATAATTATTTTCTACATAAATGACTGACTGATACAGTGAATTAACACAGATGAAAGAGAGTATGACAGAGTTCTGTGATTATTCTTTTTTTTTTTTTTACAGCACCATTACCTTTATTCTGCATTTGGAACAGAAATCATTATCTTGACTTTGAACAACAGTTTTTTTTTTGCCTGTTTTTGCATTTTATTTAAATGAAATTATTCAGTTTGAATTCTCTTGCTTCTTTTTACTTAATGTTATGTTTATGAGTCATCTTTTTTGTGTATTTGTAGTTCATTCTATTAGCTATTTAGCATTCTGCCTGTGGATATTCTACAATTTATCCAATGCATTCTTGATGTACATTTGGATAATTTCCAGAATTTGGAAATGAGAAAATAAATATGAGGACATTTGTTAGGAGGTTACTATAGTAATTCAACATGAAATGGTAAAACGCCTAAATGCGTAGTTATTACACAGGGAAAACAAAACAAAACAAAAAAAACAACAAAGAAAGCATAGATCTTATTCAAGTAATCCTTCTAACTTCCCAGAATTTGAAGGGAAGAGTTGGTGTTATGATTTCAAGCTGGAACTGATGGGGTAGAGCAAAGCTGGCAGCATGCTGTACCTTGGAGAACATAAGTCACACCAAACAAAGCCAGTGAATACATGTTTCTCCCGTTTTAATGAATGAGGATGGGTAGGGGGCGTTAATGGAAGAGGAGGAAAGAAGTATCATTGTTTCCTCAGCATTGTGACCAGAGATTATTAGAGAACATGAAAGAGATGTCTAGAAAAGTTCAGCATTTGATATTTATTGCTTTATTAGGAAATTAAATGTTTATTTTTTATATTCTGTTGTGCTTTCCAGAAGCACCACTTTTTCCTAGAATTTTTACTAGTAATTCTACATATTCTGGCAGGAAGGATGGATAGATAGATAGACAGAAAGATAGAGAGATGATTGATAGATAGATAGATAGATAGATAGATAGATAACCAGCCAGACATAACTAGTAGCTAGAAATAGGAATTTTCCAACCTTACTAATTTATAGCCCATTTTTGTTTTTATTTTTCTAGTAATGTAAAGTGCTAGAGGCCAACCTAATTACCTAGGAGACACATCCTATTGGCAGATCTCTCACCTACAATTTTAATCTCACCTTCAATTTGATTGTTATGCTGGTCAGGGAAAGGTATTTTCTACTGACCAACACATAATAATTGTACCTTGTTACCATTGTCCATAATACCTTCTCTCTCTTCTCTATTTGATGAACCAGTACCCAATGTAATTGCATTTACCAAGTTTTCCCTGACCCTTTTGGCCAAGTAAATAACTTCCTTATTTTTTATTCCTTAGCATTTTTAAAACCTAAATCTGTTATAGAATTCTTCATGTTGTATTAGGGTTATTATACAAGTCAGATCTCAGCCTTGAATTGTGTTCACCAAAGCATTCAGAAAAGTTTGGGCCCACTAAGTACTTGTACATAGGATTAAAAACTTCCTGGGAAATAACTTATGGTAGAGGTAAATGGATTGAAGTCCAGAAAGAGAGTTCAAGGATAAAGTGTATCATTCCTCAAACCTAGGAACATAGAGGTTGTTTCTGAAGATTGTGTTATTGCACAGATCTTTTTTATTGCATGTCCGAAATAAATGTGAATAAAATCTTTAAAAAATTTTTCTTTTTTAAATAATCAACTGAACTCTTGAGAGTTTAAAAGATCAGCAACACTGGTGGCAATATTGCCTTTAAAACAGATACCTTTGGCATGGGGCATAGCTATATATGGTATAGACATTAGTACCTATGCTCTTGGTACAGATTGTGGTACAGCTGGCCATGGTATCTTTAGTGGACATCAGTCATGTGCCTTCCACATTTGGCTTTGGCAGGATTCAGGCATTGCCTTTATTAGCAGAGCAGGAGATGAGAAAAAATGTCAGATGCCACGTGGTAGTTGAGAATACCAAATCACCATCATTTGAGATATATTCTAGACTCCATAACTCTTTGAGGTGAATTTTGGAGAAAGAAGGGATGAGTGTAAAGTTCTGCAGAATAAATGCAAGTAGAGCCAGAGTAGCGAATAGAATGGCAAAGATGAGTTTCAGCTGGTTGTTTAATCATATGTCTTCCTTACTGACTGGGAGTTGCTCATGATATGGAATTTTTCATTGTATTATTTGCTCACAATTTTTTTCATCTTTACTCTTGTTGTGACTCACTGTGCACAATATACTTCCCTACCCCATTGATTTGGGACTTGACTGTAATTTTGTTTGATGGAATGTTGGAATGTGAGTGGATATTAACAGCCTTCTAATTCTGGACCAAGGCCTTAATTAAGAAACATCATGTTCCCATGCATCCCTCTTAAGCTTCTGACTTCTGCCATGAGAAGAACATGTCCTAATTATCCATTGCTCCTTCATCTTGGGTCCAAAAAAGAAGAATGGCGCAAACCTGGGCCTGACCTAAAGCCTAGAGTTCAGTGTAACTGAGATGAGCCCTGCTGAGATCACCCAAACTCTGTAGCTAATTCACAAACACATGAATGTAAACAATAGATATTATAAGCCACTGAGATGTTGAAATTGGTTGTAATACAGCATTATTGCAGCAGAAATCTGACTAATACAATCTACGTCTTGAAGCTTTTGTATCCATAATACCTAACTCAATTCCTAGCAAAGGTGGACACTTCACAATTAGTTGCTGAGTGAGTAAAGGGAGGACATTACAAAGGAAGGACTGATTATATTGATGAACTTATTTCAATGATATTTCAGTAGTTAGAGCAACATACTTAGGGGAGTTAAAACAGACACTTATTGACCAATTTTCCTCACCTCAAAACCAAGGCAGATGTCTCATGATATACAAGAGGGACCCCCTCCAAACTGGAATTTTTTTTGGAGGGTGGTCCTCTTGTAGTACAGGCTGCCCCCACTACTTAAGTGTTCTATGAACTCATTGCCATCAGCGTGCCAACTAGTGTTGTTGTGAAAGGCTGAACTCAGTTTAAGTGAAATTTTAAAAAAAAGATTCTTTCAATGTGTTTGCCCATTTCATGATGGGTCATTTATGAGCACACCTGCCCACACTGCACTGAGTGTTCAGAAGTTTTTGACCAAAAATAGCATGATCCCCATGCCACACCCTTCCTATTCACCCTATCTCACCCCAAGAGATGCTTTTGGTTTGTTTTTTTTCCTCAGATGAAAAAAATTCTCAAAGAGAAACATTTTGCTGATGTGGAAGAGGTGAAACAAAAAAATGGCAGAAACACTGAAAGACATCAAAATTGACATGTTCAAAAACTGTTTTGAGCAGTGGAAAAAGCTTCTCACTAGGTGCTGTGTATCAAACAGAGAGTACTTTGAAGGTGATTGAAGTTTAAACACATAAGAATTCCGTTTTTTGGGGGGGTCCGCCTCATATACCTTTCTATCAGCAGAGTTGAGAGTGGAAACCCTAGCCTGAAAAAAAAAAACCATGACTTAATGACTTAATGCACAGAATCACCACTGCCAAAAAAGCACTGTGCATGCCTTGCTGCTGGCAGAACAGATGGACTATCTCAGTGTGTGCAGGTCAGCTCTGAATGAACCAAGCTATCTTCCCTGCATTATCCTTGTAGTGTTTGTTTTGAGATTAGTACTTAGGATGCTAGTGGTTGGGAGTCTGGATACCTGAAATGTTCTAGAGGAAATGGAAGTGGTATGATTTGGGGATGGTAACAATTATAAAGAGACAACAGAAATGAGGAGGTGGTTTGAAAGGGGTGGAAACTTTTTAATAATGTTGGGAGGAGGGAGGAAGGAGGAGGAATTACACATGAGAATATGGGTGCCCTTTGAGAATGGTCTACGCAGGATGATCTGGGGGTGGAAAGAAAGATGTCGTTTTGCACTAAGAATGATGCAGACAAGCAGATGGACTTGTTGCTGAGAGGGTCTGAGATGATAATAGGGGATCAAACTAGCATGAGTATTTTGGATGAGCTGTCATTAAGTAATTCTGGAGCATTTCCTAAAGTTTTGGTAGCCCAAAGAATAATTTATTTTTAGAGAAAAAAAACACATATTCTTCTTTTCCAAAAACATTATTCTGAGGAATAGTCCTTGAACATAAAAGAGACTTTAAGCATCTGTTTTTGACTGCTACTCTACTCCCATGAAAAAATCCTGTTTTCCGAAGTTTTAAAAGGATTTGAAACTCAGAAAAATTTTGATTAATTTTCTTGCTGGCATAGGGCTTGAAATTAGGTCTTATGAGTCCTGCGTTTTAAAAATGTATGCAGCATTTTATTTTCCTTTTGAGTCTTTAAGACTAAGGAACAAGGAAAGAAAAATTGTGTCCCTAGTTATAGAAGATATTATCTTGATTATAGGACTCCTAAGATGAAATAATCATTCAGCATTCACAAGCAGGTTCTTTCAAGACTTTTTTTGTTGTTGTTTAATCATAGTGTTTGGAACATGGTCATTTTTGTCTGAAAAATAATTTTATTTATTTATTTATTTATTTATTTATTTATTTATTTATTTATTGAGTTTTAGTCTCACTCTGTCACCCAGACTGGAGTGCAGTGGCCGCTCCTGACCACTGCAGCCTTGTCCTGCTGGGCTCTGGCAATCCTTTTGCCTCAACCTTCCAAGTAGCTGGAACTACAGGCACATGCTACCATGCCCGGCTAATTTTTTTATTTATTGTAGAGATGAGGTCTCACCAAGTTGCCCAGGTGGGTCTCGAACCCGCAGGCTCAGGCAATTCACTCACCTCAGCCTCCCAAGGTGCGGGATTACAGGTTGAGCCACCGAGCCCGGCTAATAATTTTATTTTGACTGACTGAATTTAGTAATTGATAACAAACAAAATGCTTATTAATGAGATTTTGATACTTTAGCATTTCTTTTTCTTTCCTTTTTTTTTTTGAGAAAGCAGGATTTAAGAGGACAGGAAACCTCCCACAGTGGGATGGGACCCGAGGGGGTTGCCCTATACTTTAGCATTTCTAATCAATAATACTTGAAAAGAGCCAGATGTTAGTTACCTTGGGCATAGCTATTTCTTGATAAGGCAGTTAGTGATGTTTTGTTATGAGCATATTTTGATTGAAGAGTATAAGTATTATGGCTTAGTGGTAAATGCCTTCAAGTTGACAGCTAAAGCTTGAGTATTTTTAAAATTTATTTTATTTTTTATATTGGAAAATATAGTTTATTTAGAAAGTAAATTGGAGCGAGAGAGGGGGATTCACTACCCCAAGGTAGGGGAAGGAAACTAAAGTTTAGGAAAATATGTCCCAACCAGAGCTCAAAGAGCCACATAACTGGGCCAGGGCATAACAAAAGCATGGCCCAGATTGAGTATTATGCTACACAGTAAGTGTTCTAAGGTATTTTAAACATTGTTTGAATGAGAGGCAAGTATCCAGGATCTGTTTCCAATCAATTCTGTTGTGTTTCAGTTTGAAAGAGACAATAGGTGGCTTTGGTGAGCAACTTCACTGATACTCTTATTTAACAACTTTATACAGGTGTTACAAAGTAGGTTTGGTTTGCTTATTGTTTGTTTCATTTATTTCTTTTCTTCCTTTTATTTTCTTCCTTCCTTTTAATTCTCGAGGTTCTGTATTCATGTTTTAGTCTTCACATTAGTTTTCCTAAATTTCTTACCAATGTCTTCTCCTAAACCCCACCCTTCTACTTGCCTTCTAATCACCTGTTTTAACCTTGATTTAGATTCTGAAAAGAATACATTTTATTAACATACTGTATATCTTTTCTATCTTAAATAGTGCATTTTATTAACACATATATATATTTTATCTTATAAAACAGAATAAAGGCTTCAGATACAATTGTAGATGTTTACTATCTTTAAATAAACCTAGCACAGAAAAAGGTAGGTTTATAAATTTAATGAATACATATTTGTTTTTAGCTGGAGATGATATCTTTTTTTTGTTTGTTTGGAGTAAATAAATTTGGGATGCAGAGAAGATAAGTGATTTGCCCGAGATTTGGTAAGAAATTAATGAACTCTTGACCACCAGTCTCTTTTCACATTTCATGTTTGAGTTAAAAAAAATTCTATTTACATGCAACTATTAGGGAAACATATTGTGTGATGTGAAATGCTACTGATTATGAATGCAACCTAGAGAATACGAATCTGAGGTCCGAGTGCAAAAAAGAAAGAGATACTCAGAATCATTCCTATTTCCTTCAATATGTTTTTAAACTATATTTGTAGTCACTGTTGCTTTAGTATTATTTCTTCTATCTTTGCAGAGGAGTATTTCTAGTCTTCTGTGAGAAGGAAAAAAGTTAATACATAAAAGATATGGATGCCCAAATCTCTGCCTGCTATTTGGGTATTATTGATCAGGCCTATTGATGGTCCGTTATCTGAGAATGAAAAAGACATCTTTCTGTTCTTCCTTGACCATCCCCTCTACTGTTGCAAGCCCTAAGACATTTTGCTACGATATTTTTAAGGTCTATGTGGATAGTTTATTGAAAGAGTTCCCTCTGGCTTTTGTTTTGGAAAGATTTCAAAGTGAATTGAAAGCAGGAAGAATTCAACCTAAGAGCACTGGGCAGATGTCTCATGTTTGCAAGTGTGATTACAGAAGCTTTAACCTCGAGTCTGTCTCATTTTTAAAGAAGTAGACATACTCAGTCACGGCATTCAGTTTTGGTATATAATAGTACTAATCAAGAGATTCAGAGAACCCCTGCAAGACAACAAATGAGAAAACCAACTACTAGACACATAATAATTTGCCTAAATAAAGTAGGCACAAAAGAAAAAATCCTAAAGGCAGCGAAGAGAAAAAGGCCAGATCACCCACCATGGAAGACCAATCAGAATAGCAGCAGATTTATCTGCAGAAACCCTGCA
>NW_007249928.1:745605-747484 GCF_000164805.1 Carlito syrichta | reverse complement strand
AAAAAAAAAAAAAAAAGAAAAAGAAAAAAGAAAAAACCAAGTGGAAGAACAACAACTCAATAAGAACTCAAATGATAAGGATGAACTCTCACATTTCAATAATTAGTCTGAATGTGAATGAACTAAACGCACCACTGAAAAGACATAGAATGACAAAATGGATAAAATATCACTAGGCAACAATATACTGCCTTCAAGAGACCCATCTCACTAGAAAGGACATACACAGACTCAAAGTAAGAGGATGGGAAACAAATTTTCAGGCGAACGGAACACAAAAGAAAGGAGGAGTCACGATCCTAATTTCAGACAAAATACCATTTAAGCTATCAAAAATTGAAAAAGATACAGAGGGCCACTACATAATGATAAAAGGTTCACTCCATCAACAAGAAATATCTATCCTAAACATATATGCACCCAACATAGGTGCACCAACATTCATAAAGCAACTTCTAGGGAAACCAAAGAAAGACATTGACTCTAACACCATAATAACTGGGGACTTTAATACACCACTCACAACCTTAGACAGATCATCAGGACAAAAAATCAGCAAGGAGATCCGGAACCTCAATGAGACTCTGGACCAAATGGACTTAATTGATACCTATAGAACACTCCATCCAAAGACCACAGAATACACATTCTACTCATCACCACATGGAACATATTCTAAGATCGACCACAGAATCGGACACAAATCAAGTATAAGCAAATTTAAAAGTACTGAAATTCTGCCTTGCACCTTCTCGGATCACAGGGAATAAAAATAAACATTGACACCAACAAAATCCCTCCAAAACCCACAAAGACATGGACACTAAACAGCATGATGCTAAATAACTGCTGGGTCAATGATGACATCAAAACAGAGATCAAAAGATACCAGGAAACAAATGAAAATGAAGAAAAATCTTACCAAAATCTCTGGGATGCCTTAAAAGCCGTAATAAGAGGGGAATTTATATCCCTACAAACACACATGAGGAAAAAGGAAGAAACAGAAATTGACAACCTAACAAGCCACCTAAAGAAGTTGGAAAAGCAAGACCACAAAAACCCTAATTTCAGCAGAAGAATCCAGATCACCAAAATAAAAGCCCAAATCCAGGACATAGAAGACAAAAAGATAATAGAAAAAAATCAATGAAACAAAAAGCTGGTTCTTCGAAAGAATAAACAAGATCAATGGCCCGCTAGCTAGACTGACCAAGAAAAAACGAGAAAAAAAACCAAATAAGCACAATCAGAAACACAAAAGATGAAGTCACATCTGACCCTGAAGAAATACAAAAGATCATTAGAAACTACTATGTATACTTGTATGGAAACAAACTTGAAAACCTTAAGGAAATGGAGGACTTTCTGACATCACACAACCTACCTAAGTTGGAACAAGAAGAAATTGAGACCCTAAATAAACCAATAACAATCAAGGAAATCGACTACATAATATGAAAACTTCCTACAAAAAAAAGCCCTGGACCAGATGGCTTTCCAGCAGAATTCTACAAGACATTTAAGGAGGAGCTGATACCAATCCTACTGAGGGTATTCCAGGCGATTGAAAAAGATGGAACACTCCCCAAATCATTTTACGAAGCCAACATCACATTGATACCCAAGCCAGGTAAAGATCCAGCAAAGAAAGAGAACTACAGGCCAATATCTTTGATGAACATAGATGCTAAAATTCTCAACAAGATCCTAGCAAACCAGATTCAGCAATACATCTCAAAAACCATCCATCATGAATAAGTAGGCTTCATTCCTGGGATGGAAGGCTTGTTCAACATTCGTAAAACCATAAATGTTATTAAATACATCAACAGATGTCAAAACAAAAACCACATGATTATATCATTAGATGCAGAAA
>NW_007249928.1:745214-745585 GCF_000164805.1 Carlito syrichta | reverse complement strand
CCATACAGGGAACATACCTCAAAATAGTAAAAGCCATCTACGAGAAACCCACAGCCAGCATACTCCTAAATGGACAAAAATTAAAAACATTTCCCCTGAAAACTGGAACAAGACAAGGATTCCCACTCTCACCCCTCCTGTTCAACATAGTATTGGAAGTCCTGGCTCGAGCAATCAGAGAAGAGAAGGCAATCAGGGGTATCCAAATAGGAAAAGAGGAAGTTAAGTTATCTCTCTTTGCAGACGACATGATTGTATACCTTGAAAACCCGATAGAATCTGTCAAAAACCTCCTTACACTGATAAAGACCTTTGGCAAAGTCTCAGGATACAAAATAAATGTACAAAAGACAATCGCATTTCTCTACACC
>NW_007249928.1:732327-744668 GCF_000164805.1 Carlito syrichta | reverse complement strand
CCCATGCACAAAGGTTAATTCCAAATGGATCAGAGACCTAAATGTAAAACCTCAAACCATAAGAACCTTAGAAAATGAACGAAAAACCCTCATGGAAATCGGAACTGGCATCCAATTCCTGAACAAAACCCAAAACCCACAGCTCATAAGAGAGAAAATAGATAAGTGGGACCTTATTAAACTGACAAGCTTCTGCAAAGCCAAAGAAACCATCAAGAGAGCAGGGAGACAGCCTACAGAGTGGGAAAAAGTATTTGCCAACTCCAGGTCCGACAAAGGCTTAACATCCTGGATCTACAAGGAACTCAAACGTGCTGAAAAGAAAAAAACAAACAACCCCATTATAAAATGGGCAAAAGATATGAACAGACACTTCACAAAGGAAGACATCCGAGCAGCCAACAAACACATGAAGAAATTTTCAACCTCACTAATCATCAGGGAGATGCAAATCAAAACCACACTTAGATACCACCTAACCCCAGTCAGAATGGCAATCATCAACAACTCAAAAAATAACAGCTGCTGGAGAGGGTGTGGTGAAAAGGGAACACTTCTACACTGTTGGTGGGAGTGTAAACTAGTGCAACCTCTGTGGAAAGCAGTGTGGCGATTCCTAAAAGTTCTAAAAATTGACCTTCCATATGACCCCGCAATACCCCTACAGGGAATATACCCTGAAGAACACAAATCACTCTATAAAAAAGATACCTGCACATGTATGTTTATCGCAGCATTGTTCACAATAGCAAGAACCTGGAAACAACCATGCTGCCCATCAAAAGAGGACTGGATTAAAAAAATGTGGTACATATACACGATGGAATACTACACAGTCATAAAAAAGAACAAAAATCATGAATTTTGCAGCAACCTGGATGGAACTAGAGTCTATAATACTGAGTGACCTCTCACAGAAACAAAGATCCGAGTATCACATGTTCTCACTCATATAATGGACATTAAACATCCAATGCAATACTATACGAAAATGACTGACTGTACTGGGAAACTATGGTGGGGGGAGGGAGATGGGATTAACAGTAGCAAATATCTGTCTGGGAACGGGGAAACACCCCATATCAACAGGGTGCCTGAATGAAATGCAATTGTATACCTAACCCTTAACTGTACCCCACAACTTCACAATAAAAAAATAAAAAAAATAGTACTAATGATACTAGCTTTGGGAGAAATACAAGTTTAGACTTTCTATGATTTTCATAAAATGTGGGATGACTATGCTTGAATTCTCCTTCTCTATGTAATGATTTCCTTATATATGCATGACAGCTAAAGCAAGTTATTTGGTTAGTGTGCATATAAGTGTGTGTTTGTGTGTATGTGTATTTGGGTGTGAAAAGAACTCCATACAACTACATTTCAGGAACAAGCAACTGATTAATCTAATATTGAAATTGTATGCTTGATTTAGCTGTTAAAGTCATTTTTCCTTTTAACTGAATTTTTTGTTCTACTGTCATTTAAATAAATTTAAAATGCTTCTTGATTTAGTTATATATGTTCTTGAATGGATTTTAAGAGCAATGTACTAATAGCGGACTGGCTTGTACTCTGGAAAGAAGCAAAGGAAAATGCAATATAATGGCAAGTAATTTTTGTCTGATCAGATTGATGCTTACATCATAGCTGATAATCTTTCCTCTTTTTTTTTTACCTTATCTGCTTATGTGTGAGGATGTATGTATTATAGGGGAGCACATTTTGCAGTGGGGTGAGTGGTTCACAAAGAGAGAAACTTCTAGGTCTTTAATATGTTTTCACTTTGCCTGTCTTACTGGCTTCTTGATGACACTAGCCTGCTGGTACTTTAGGCATGTTTTAAGAGCTGCCTCCTCAGACAAGAAAAGTCTGAACTATCTCATGCATCAAAAATCAAACCTTTGTGTTGATTTCTTAGTGCCATTACAGTCAACCCTCTGTGTCTGTGGTTTCTGTATCCTCAAATTCAATCAACCCCAGATCAAAAATATTTGAGGAAAAGAATAACAAAAATAACACAAAATAAATCTAATACAAGTAAAGAATACAGTATGGCAACTATTTACATAGCATTTACATTGTATTAGATACTATAATAATCTAGAGATGATTTAAAATATATGGGATGATGTACATAGGTCATATGCAAATACTATGCCATTTTATATAAGGAACTTGAGTATCTGCTGATTTTGGTAGGAGAGGAGAGTGGAGGGCACTTTGGCAGGGGAGATCCTGGAACCAATTCTCCATGGATACCAAGGACAACTGTAACTTGAAGCTCACTCTCTAGAAGGAATTTGGTTATTTGCTTAGATTTCATGTTTTGGAATAGGAAGTATCTTCTCTTTGAGTTCAAGTCTCTTTGAGGATGTTCGTTTCAGTTTTTATTTACTGATTTGGCTTCACAGGCTAATAGGTCTAAAACTGTAGCAACTTTGCAACTGGGAGAAACGCTGGGGATTTTTTTTCATATTTATCGTAATTGGGAAACTTTATCAAATGTGTAATGTACATATATGTATGTGTATATATGTATGTTGTTTTGAAATAATAACTATTCTCCCTATACTCATATCACTGAAAATGGATGGTAGAGAAAACATGTTTTTGTTTTAAATTTCAGTGAAAAGGCATAGAGAAGAGAGAAAAGAGAGATTTATAAAATTTATGCTAGTATATGTGGGATTTTAAGATCCTTAGATCCTTAATATTTTTGTTAGAAAGTATAATGACTTTTCACAGTATAGATCCTTTCAGCCATTAGTATTTCAGCACTAGCTGTATTTAAATTATATTTCCATGCAGCAAGCATTTCATTTTTGCAACAGTGTCTGTTACTTTTTCTATTCTATGTAGAATATTTTTTTCCAAGTCAAATCCTTCCCCTTGCCATAAATTTATTATCACTGGGAAAAGCAAACCTGCCTCCTACAGTCATCCTGGCCACTGTTCCATCCCTTCTAAAGACTGGGATTAACCAGTTCCCTTATAGAAATCAATACCCAAGAACCTGTTGTTGATGCTGGATATGGAATTCTCATGAGAGAGAGAATTATCATATGCCAATCTCTAAACATCTCCTTCCCAAACCCATTCCCAATTACATATAAACCTTTTCCAAATGCAAGTTTTCAAATTTTGATGTGATTAACTTAAATAGGCAGACAGATTTGCAGCATGGTCCTCTGGTGGCGATGGGCTGACTCATGTCAGTTTAAGAATAAAAGTAGGGAGAACTAATATCCACAGTTTTTATAGAACATTTCCCTGTGTTGCCATCCTCTTTTCCTCCTGTTTCTTTGAAATCAAGAGATTTGCTCTCTCCTGGCCCTTCCTGGAAATTGTTCATGCATTGAATAGGCAGATGGTGGGTTGAGCTTTGAGAGACCAAAAAGGGCACATTCGTGCCTCAGCAATTTTCTCTAGCTTGGTAGCACAGATGCCTGTTTGTGAGTTGGTTTGTAGTAAACTTTCACTTACTGCAGTCAGATCTTAATTTTTAGCATAGTTCAGTACTTTAAAAAATTTCTTTTTTTGAGTTTCTGAGTTCTTGTGGTTATTGGCAAAAGGCCTGACTGCAACTATTCCTCTTCACCCTGTCTACATATTTAAACCAGTTTATCAAGGGGATGGAGGGAGCAGCATACCCAACCCAAATAAAGCAACTTTATTGAGTTCTGGTAATTGAGAGTCATCTTGATAATATTAGACTTGGTGATAATGTTAGCTAAGAAATAGGAGACAGAAATTGAAGTGGGGAAGGATGGTCCTTGGCTAACCCCCACACCTCTTGAACTTGTTTAAGGCTATTACCAAAAGAAATAATGAAGAAGAGAGTTCTATATCCAGTATTTTCCTTCTCTTTGTTGTACCTCACTGTAGTCTAGTATTGTGTATTCTGCTTGGCTATCAGCTTCAGAACTGTTCTTACATTTATCTCTTCTTTCTTACTTTCTCTATATATTTCTTTTTAAATTTGTATTCCTGGAGAAGTCAGAGAATTTAGATAGAATACTCTATAGAAGTTGACCAAAAGATACCCAAAGTACCAGAGTGAGTCTCTCCTTTAGTTTTACCTACTCAAATATTAGAAACAAGTAAACTACCCTTTGAAAATTTTACACTTAGGAAGTATCTCAAGCATCATCTTCTATAAGGCCTCTTAACTTTCTGAGATCTTGTATTATAAGTTATTGCCTCTAAAATGATGTCAATCTTCATTACCTGTTTCATCAAATATTGTAAATATTCTTAAATAGCTTTGGTTAAAAATAAAATTTTCCCTTGGGAAAAATTACCTGCAAGCTATGCATCCAAAAAAGGCCTAACGTCCAAGATCTATAAGGAATTGAAACAAATTGACAGGGGAAAAAAATTAAAAGGTGGGCAAGACATGGAAAGGCATCCAAGCAGCAAACAAACATATGAAAAAAGATACTTAGCTTCACTAATCATCAGAAAATGCAAATCAAAAGTACAATGAGATGCCATGTCCCACCTGTCAGAATGGTTATCATAAAAAAGTAAAAGAACAATAAGCGTTGACAAGACTGTGGAGAAAAGAGAATGCTTCTACACTTTTGGTGGGAGTGTAAGCTAGTTTAACCTTTGTGGAAAACAGTATGGCATTTTCTCAAAAACTAAGAATTTAACTACCATACGACCCAGAAATTCCACCTTTGAGAATGGACCCAGGGGTACACGATTGGCTCTAACAAACAGATACCTGCACATGTATGTTTATTGAAGGACAATTCACAGTAGCAAAAACATGGAACCAACTCATATGACCATTGGAAGTGGACTGGTTAAATAAAATGTGGCACATATACATGATGAAATACTATGCGGACATAAAAAGAATGAAATTATGTCCTTTACAGCAATATGGATACAGCTGGAGACCACCATTCTAACAAAAAACTAAATCCCACATGTTCTTACTCACAAGCAGGACCTAATCACTGGATATACAAGCACAAAGACAGGTGCAACAAACACTGGGTTCTGCTAAAGGAGAGAGGGAGTGAATGGGGAATAAGGTGCACACAACCACCCACTGGGAATCATGTCCACTACTGGGGGAGAGAGGGCTTGCTAGAAGTCCAAACCTCACCTGCATGCAATTTCTTTATGTAGCAATGCTAAAAGTACTCTACTACTCTAAAATAAACTTTAGAATAAAATATTTCCTTGGTGCTTTATTTTCAGATAAACTGTATTCTATCTCTCTATTCTATCTCTCTTTTCCAACATAGAGTATTGATTACAAACTTAAACTTTGAAGCCAGATGTCTTAGTGTGAATCCCAGCCATTTCAATTACAAACTGTGTGAACTTGAGTAAGTTATATAATCCTTCTATGCCTCAGGTTTTCATTTGTAAAATGGGTATAATAATTGTATCGATCTCATAGTGTTGTTGAAGGATTAAATGAGTAAATATATGTAAAACACAGAAAAGTATGTGGCACTCAGTAGCTCTATTTAAGTATTTATTATAATTTTCTTAGAGATAAATTTCACTACTCCAGTTTTCTCCACAACACATACCACATTCCAACATACTATATAATTCACTTATTAATGTATTAGATTTGCTTTGTACTACCATTCTCTTCCCCTGCTAAATTATAAGCTCTATGAGAACAGGGATTTTTATTATTTTGCTCATTGCTGTATATCCTCAATGCCTAGCACACAGTAGGTGCTCAACAAGTATTTGTTGAATTAATGCATTGTAATCTGGCTTTTTTTCACACCAATCTATTGAAACCACTCTGGCAAAGGTCACTAGCAACTACAAACCATCTTTAATACCTCCCTCTTCCTTGCTCACAATATCTAATCAATGATGATATCAGGTTAATTGTACTGCCAAGTGATTTTCAAGCCCATTTGTGTTCCCCAGATCTGCTTACTGCCACTACCTTCTCCAGTTCTAGCCACCATCAGTTTCCCGAGTCTTGCCATAGAGCCCTAATGAACTTTCCTTCATTCATTTTCCCTGACTTTCAATCCATTCTCTATATCGTAGTTGAAGAAGTTTAAAAAATATGATTCAAATCATACCATGTTTTTTCTAAAACCCTTTTACTAGCTTTTTATTGTCCTACTGAGGTAAAATCCAAAATCATTCCATGGTCTAAATGAAAACGTACAATCTGGTTCTTAAGTTACAGAAACAGTTGAACTGAGTAACCATATGATAGCAGCAATTCCATTCCTAGGTATATACCCAAGAGATAAAAAACATGTTCACCCAAAAACTTGTACATGAGTGTTTATGGCAGCATTATTCATAATAGCCAAGAAGATAAAACAACCCAAATGTCCATCAATTAATGAATGAATAAAGAAATGTGGTATAGCCATAATGTATCCAATGAAATATTATTTAGTCATAAAAATGAATGAAGTGCTAATATATGGTACAGTAAACTCAAAAACATTATGCTTTATGAAAGAAGCCAGACACATCAGGACATATATTGTATTATGCAATTTTTATAAACTATCAAGATTAGGCAAATCACAGATACAGAAAATAGAATGAATGGTTATTAGGGATTGGAAGAAGGGAAAGTGGCTGTTAATGGATGTGAATTTTTTTGGAAGCAGTGATAATGTTCTAGAATTAGATAGTGTTAATAGTTGCAAAGCTTTGTGAATGTACTAGAAAAAACACTGAATTTTGTATACTTTAAAAAGAGGTATTTGAATTATATCTTAATTAAAAATTTCTGAACCTTGCTAACCCTCCAGTGTCATCTACTAACATTTTTTTTCTCACTTGCTATGCTCCAACTACAATGGTCTCTCAGTTTCTGAAAAATTTCATGTTCTATCTTATTTCAGGAGCTTTACATATACTATTCTATGTATTATTACGCTCTACTGTAGTCTGACTATGTGCCCCTCAAATTCACGTGTTAAAAATTAGTTGCCTTGTATCATTACTTTTAAGTCCCAGGACGACTAAGATCATATTTATTTCGTTTGTCATTGTATCCTAGCAATCTAGCACAGTGCCAATTACACAGTAATTACTCAATAAATGCTTGTGGAATCAATGAATGCTATGCCTTCCCCTTTTTAACTTAACTAGCTGAGCATCAACAGGGATGTTGAAATGTGAGAAGTTTAGGTGATTTGCTGGTCAAAGATGAGCATATCCAAGTGTGGCCTTTGTTGCCTTTAGATATTCCCACATTAGTGAGCTTCTTTATAGTGTATCAATTTTCTTGCCGTCTCTGATTTTCTTTTTTGAGGGGGGTGATGATAAATAAAAGCCTAAAAAACATGCTTGGGTACACCTCAACTAATATCATAATTGCATTTTCTTTTATTTGACTTGTAATCTCCCTAGCCCCCACCCTGCCATGGGAATTAGTAGTGAAGCATCATGGCAATAACAAGAGGAATAAATTGAAATCCTGATATGGGCATTCAGTAGTATAACTTTCTTAAGTAGAAGAAATTTGTTATGCCTATTAAAAGCTACCCATTTTATTAGAATCACCTTTCAAGATACAGTTAGTATGTGAAACATGAAGTGGTGGAACCAAAATGAAGTTGAAAAGAAAAGGTTGAGTGCTTCTGTGAGTTGTATAACAATAGTCTTTCTTCTTCCCCAGTGTTCATGATAAACAATTAAAAATCACCCCTCAGGGTCTTTGCTTGAATCTTCTACTTGTAACGGGAGGTTTATGAGTAAAAAAACAGCTGCCCATCTGCTAGGAAAATGAAAGAAAAGAAATCAGACTTATCCACTTCATGATGAAAATTTATATTATCTGAGGTAGATTTTTTAAAAGTCTCTTACCTTTGTTTAAACTAAATGAAGATAGTGTAGTTGTTGAGGCAAAAATATCTTTATTCCTTAAAATGAATCAATCTCAATGAGTTATTTGAATAATTAGTAGTCTCATGATCTCATGATTCATTTGAAAACTTAATGTTTTATTTTTCATTACACAGATAATACATGTTCACTTTGGACAATTATGAAATTCAAACAAGAGGAAAGGGAAAAATATAAAGTTCACCAACCAGTGACAACCAGTGCTAACATTTGGGCGTGTATGGATGGTGTGTGTCTTTGTAGCACAACCTGGATCATACTGTGCATTTCTTTATAACCTATTTTATTCTTTTAATGTTATAGTGCGAATATCTTTCTTTGTCAACAAATATGTGTGTGATATATTTTTTAATGGCTGCATAGTATTACACTATGTGTATATACTACGGTGTAACTCTAAAATCCTCTATTGTACAGCCTTAGGGTATTTCCAAGTCACTAGAATTATTTTTAAAAACATGTGTATGCACATTCATGCTCATTTGTGGGGGGTAAACTACTTCTATATCAGTTAGGATAGGTCAGGTAATATGGTAATAACAAATACCTCAAAATCTTTATGACTTAAAACAATGGTTTGTTTCTTGCTCACAATATAGTTATAACTCCATTGCAGATTGATAAGGAAGCTATGCTTACTAAGTAAAGACACAAATTTGCTGAGGCGTCATCATTTTTGTTGACACTGCCCTCTCAACATGTGCTCTCATAAACACCTTGGCAGGGAATGAGAATATAGAGAATTGCGTATTGACTTTTAAATGCATCAGCCTAGAAATGAAACATCCACACTTACATTTTATTTTCTAGAGCTAGTCATATCAACACATTTAACCTCAGAGTAATAGAGAAAGTCAGTTGTCCTATTTGCTCAAAAATAAAGAGCCACATATTGTCTTCCACAACAGCTAAGTACTGAATTAAATGCTGGAGTAGCAATTGGAGTATGTATAGTTCATAAATCTTTGTGTTACCTATTAGAAAATTACCCTCCAGGAGGATAGCATTTAATGTATAAACCATTAGCAATTAAGAGAACTTCCTTCCTGAGAAACGCAAGGTGAACTTCATCACTTTTGGCTTAATTTCGGTAGAACCCAATGTTGAAAGGGGTTAAAAAGTTTTCATGGCCTGAATGGATATTGAGATGTCATGTCAATACATTGTTGCACTTTAACAGAGGGGTCAATCTATGACCAGATGAAGAAGATTTATTTTGAGTTTTCTTTTCTTTGTAGATATGGATAGCAATTGTCACAAACTTCTGAGAACTAGAAGTTGGACATAAAGAGAAGGGATTAGGATTTTTGTCTTCTGAATTACTGATCTAGTATGAACAATTTTTCAATGGTTTTGGCAACATGACCAAACTGAATCAAAAATTTAAAATGAAAAATAATCACAGGAGTCATTGTGCATTTGAGATACCATCAATTTATACATGAATTTTCATATCACAAAAGGTAGAACTTTTTTAACTGACAGGGAAAAAATTGGACTACACATTTAAAGTGACATTTAGAAGGATACCTGCACACGTATGTTTGTTGCAGCTCTATTCACAATAGCAAAAACAGGGAACCAACCATGCTGCCCATCAAAGCTGGACTGGATTAAAAAAATGTGGTACATATACACAATGAAATATTATGCAGTCATAAAGGACAAACATATGGACTTTGCAGCAACTTTGGATGGATTTACTCAGTGATCTATCACAGAAACAAAGAACAGAGTACCATATGTTTTTACTCATAAGCAGACCTTGAACAACTACTATAATACTATAAGAAAGGGATTGGCAGTAGTGGGAAACTGTCAGGAAAGGGGGGTTGGGATGGGCAGTTGAGGGAAACTGCTAGGGGAGGGAAGGGCATACTTCATCAACAAGGGGACCTGCATAACCAACGTTTGTATACCTAACCCTGAATTGTACCCCACATCTTTCTAATAAAAAATAAAGTGACATTTAGGTGTTTCTGTGTTCTTTAGTACAAAAACAAATTCAGTTAAATACTCATCTGCCTGAAGGCAGGGGGCTTGGCAAAATAACTTTTTGCAGTTTACTGACAATAAGATGCTGTGCAATCTCTTGTATTCCACCTAAAAACTAACTTTAGTTCAGCCTTATTCTCATTTTGGCTTTTGATGCGTCCCAATTTGTATAGGTTAAGCATAGATATTTTCTTAATTGATACATATTATTTCCCATTGCTGGATTGATCTTTTTGCCTCTTGCAGTACGCTTAGAATTTGTTCCTCCAGATTAAATGGTCAACCAAAGTTTTTTATTTGGAAGTTTTTGAGAAGGTTGCATCATGATTTGTGAAAGAAACATCCTGAGTTGTGGCCAATAGGTGGCTGCTTCTTTCACCATGACAACATACCTGTCCATACTGCGCTGAGCATCAGCAGTTTTTGACCAAAAAATGGCATGACCCCTGTGCTTCACTCTCCCTAATCATCCAGTCTTGCAATGAGTAGCTTTCTTATTCCCCTGGGTGCAAAAAGTTTTCAAAGGAAATGTTTTGCCAAGGTGGAAGAGCTGAAACAGTGGCAAAAGCACTAAAAGGCATCAATATTGATGAGTCCCAAAACTGTTTGGAACAATAGATAAAGCTTCTCCATAGGTTTATTGCATCACAAGGGGAATACTTTGAAGGTGACTGAAGTTTAAGTATGTAAGAATAAATACACAATTTTTAATGAATAAATTGTGAGGGTATTTTTGATCCTCTCTCATGTAGTTGGATCATTTTTTTTTTAATTCATTCTGTCTATATATTTTAACTTGAGAAATTGTTTATTTGCATTTAAGGTTATTACTGATGTGTGTGATTTGTTTCTGTCATATTGTTGTTTTCCAGTTGTTTTTTATATTCTTTTTTATGCATTACTTGTCATTGTAGTTTGCTGTTTATCTGTAATTGTACCATTGGGGTTCTTTCTTTCTCATTCTCATTCTCATTTGTGTGTTTACTTTAATATGGAATTTTATTCTTTTTTTTTTTTTTTTTGAGTTGGAGTCTCACTCTGTCACCCAGACTGGAGTGCAGTGGCTGCTCCTGGCCACCGCAGCCTCCACCTGCTGGGCTCTGGTGATCCTTCCACCTCAGTCTTCCAAGTAGCCGGAATTACAGGCATGCGCTATCACGCCTGGCTGATTTTTTGATTTATTGTAGAGATGAGGTCTCGCTGCCCAGGTGGGTCTCGAATCCGCGGGCTCAGGCAATCCACTCACCTCAGCCTCCCAAAGGCGCGGGATTACAGGCTGAGCCACCGAACCCAGCCGGAATTTTATTCTTTTATGTGTTTTAATGATGGCAAATGTTGTCTTTTTACTTCCTGGATTAAGACTCCCTCATCACTTCTTGTAGGGCCAGTATAGTGGTGACTAATTCCCTCAGCTCTAGCTTTTCTTGGAAAGATTTTATCATTTTCTTCATTTATGAATTATAATTGTCCTGGACACAGTATCCTTGTTGGTAGTTTTTAAAAATTTTCTTTCAACATTTGGAATATATCATCCCATACTCTCCTGACCTGTAAAATGTCTGCTGAAAAATCCACTGTTAGTCTGATGGTAGTTCCTTTAATGGTGACTAAACACTTTTATCTTGTTATTTCTAGAATTCTTCCTAGTCATTGACTTTAGATATTTGGAGTATAATGTGTCATAGAACAGACCTTTTGCATTGTATTTGGGGATTACTAAGCCTTCTGTATCTGGATGTCTGAATCTCTTGGTAGACATTAGGAGTTTATTGTTTTTATTTAAAAAAAATTTAAACACTTTCATTTTCTGTTTGCTTTCTGGAATATTGATAATTTGTATATTTAGTCTCTTATGGTGCCACATATATCATGGAGTCTTTGTTCTCTTTTATTATTTTTTCTTTATTTTTGTCTGACTGGGTTATTTCAAAAGACCTATCTTCAAGTTCTGGGATTTTTCTTCTGCTTGATGTAGTCTATTGTTGAAGTTTTCAAGTGTATTTGATATTTAATTCAGTAAATTATACAATTCCAGGATTTTATAGGGTTCTTTTTTTTTTGAAGGCTGTATTTTTAGTAAATTTCACATTCATGTCCCACATTTTCTTCTGAAATATTTGAATTATTGTTTATAATTCTTTTTTATCTTACTGAGCTTCATTACAATGAGTGATTTAATTCTTTTTGTAAAATTTTGTGAATTTTTAAAAATTGAACTCTGCTCCTGGAGATTTATTGTTTTCTTTTTTTTTCATTTTTTTATTTTAAAATTGTAGGGTATAATTCAGAGTTAGATATTCAGATATTCATTGTGCAGGTACCCTTGTTGACAATGTGTGTCCCCCCTTCCCCAGGAAGTTTCTCACTACTACCAATCCCACCTCCCCACCCCACCACCTCCCCACAGTTTTCCACTCCTGTCAATCCTTTTCTTATAGTATTATGATAGTTGTTCAAGGTCCACTTATGAGTGAGAA